>NC_092196.1:6567691-6867691 GCF_043641665.1 Enoplosus armatus | reverse complement strand
ATCATAACTGAAAAGCAGGTGTGTTTTCCTGCTGTGTGAAGACCCATCGCTCACAGTGACACAGTGTCAATCTTTCGTTTACATCTTTAAGAAGGTTTGTCAAAACAAGCCAAGGCTCTGTCATAACAGATGTACACAAACAAATATTTTATTTTAAAAACAGATGAGAGAGAGGGAGACAGAAAGAGACAGAACAAGTCAATTGCACTTTAAACACTGTAGCCATGATGCAAATACATTCGGACTTAAACAATACATACATTCTTAAGACACGGAAACCTTCCTGAAACGTGGCGTTAAAATAATGTTGGGACCAACACACAGGACATAACTTATTACTGAAGTTTAAAAATATTAACATTTAATTAATTACTTAATTAATTAATTAATATAAAATACTTGTATTGAAGAGAATCACTGAGCTATTGAATGTTTGGATATTTCTGAACATTTTCATTGAGCGTGTCGAGTAATGGATATTTTTTTTGTCTGACTTCATTAAAAGTACATAAATATTTCTTTTGGGCTATTTTTCACCAGGCACAAGGGATATGTCAAACAATGTACACCACAAGGCTGTAAATCACAATAATTACATATTGCAACAGATCACTGTTTATCAGTCAACAGTCTATTGAGTCAACATCCCGGATGATGAACACTTTCTTAAATTCTCTGTCAAATAACTCCTTCAGTCTGTTGCCCATGGAAAGGAATTCAGCATTGTCCTGCAAAAGAACAAAGCAGTCATTGTCACTGTAATATTTCCCGAAAAAAAAAAATCTTAACTTTTGATACTAAACTGATGATGAAACCCTCCACATGTGAAAATGATGGAAACCCAAACCCTGGTTTTTAATGACCCTGTTTCTTACTCGGTTGTATGAAGCACAGTTGGTGAAAATAAGCTGGACGTCGGACACAAACTCTCCGACAGTCCGGTAGAGCTGCTGCTGGAGTTTGTCTGCTATGTTGCCCAGCCACATCGGAGTCTTGATCACAGTGGAGTAGTCCTTCAACTGTGGGTGCCAAGCAGAAATGAATTAAATGCTCAACAACCTGCAACACCTTTGTGTTTTGTTTACATCAATGTCAGACTGCCACCAGAAAAGACCTGCAGATAGTGTGATTCCTCAGCTAGCTCAACTCATTAAGTGCACTTCATTTAATATGCATTAAATAATTGGTGGTGTGTTTCATGAATAGGAAGACAGTAAACAGGTGCATGGGAGTAAGCAAAGACCTACGTAGAGGCTTGGGTTTGTGGCAAATGTTTGCTCCTCATCAGCACTGCGCACACACAGGAGGAGGTACTGGCATTCCTGTTGATGGAAGAAAGCAGAGAAGAAGAGTGACGGCGGTGTGACAGAGAGACAGGCGTTAAGATGCAAAGACCTAAAGATGGAGAGAGACAGACAGAGAGACAGACAGCGAGACAGACAGTGTGCTCACCAGCATGCATTGTGATATTTGGCAGGACATGGCTGCTTCCCTCTCCAGCTCATCCCAGTAATAGTACTCTTGATTAGTTCTGAATACGCAGAACGTACACATCCATGGTCTATCGTCCCTGCACGCACGCACACACACACACACACACACACACACACACACACACACACAAACAAAATACATATATGCATTTCTTTTTAATGTCTTGGTTGTCCCCTTTTTTGATCACAGCTCACCTTATAATGGCGTCTTCTACATGAGGAAGGTGACATTTCTGGTGGAAGGAACGAGGACAGTGATCACACACCACCAACTCTTCTTCTTCTTCTTCTTCTTCTTCTTCTTCACTTTTACAGATGACGCACTCATCATCGTTTTTCTGATTGTCCTGCCAAGACAGACATGACTTACAAGTGCAATTACAGAAAAAGGTTCCTTGTTTCTAAAAAAACTGGGTTCAGACTTTTAATGTAGCTCACTGTGAGAGACACAGGCTTTGTACTGTCGTTGTTCATGCAGAGCAAACATGAATGTAGAGTGAGGAAATGCTGCTTGTCTGATCTACATACTTACCAGGTCTTTACTATCTGGTTTGCACAGTCTGCAAGCACACAGCAGTGAGTGGATCTTCAAGATGTCTTTCTGAAATAGACAAATGAACAGTGTCTTCCTCATTGTTTCATCGATCTTTAGAGCTGACACACAATTTCATAAAACTGCGTCATTAATGCCACAGTTAACTCAGCCTGTCTCTACATATGTTTGTGCTCTCCATCTCCATCTATTTGTTTCTAAACCAGATGTTAGTGTTTCTCCACTCTGTAAATTAAACAACCTCACATTTAGTTTCTTGGCCTGTTTCGCAAATGCGCTAAAACAGCCAAAACATTTCCATTAGGAGAAACGTGCTGCAGCTTCAGAGAAGCCTACCTCTATGAGGACACCGAGTGGTTTCCCTTCACACTCGATGTCTTTCCTCCAGGAGGCGTCCTTCTGACGTGAGGCCTCATTTATGAACTCCATTGGGCTCATCCAGCTCGTCTCAGTTCGAATACTCTTCCCACAAGTCCCTGGTGGTGAAAGCAAGTTTAGAGGAAACACAATTAGTACACATTTCATAACACCGTTAACTAGAGCGACACATCCGACATTAAACAGTACGTACAGATATAAATGTTGCTTTTTTGTAGTTACCTGATGCAAATCGTCTTTTGTGTAAGGTCCCAGCTACGTCTCCACATTTAACTTTGAACACCTTCTTGCTACGGTCATGGCTACCTTCTGGCTGCTGCTCAGTCTGTTCCTCCGCCTCTCCTTCCTCATCTGTGATGGACACACGTTGAGAGTATGATTAGGATAACCAGTGCTAACACATGGTACACATCTCATTTGTGTTATTGTTAGCATAAATGTATTTCAACCCTCAATATCACTTTGTAGAAACCAGCACCTGTGGCATCTGCAGAACTTTCTTTGCTGCTTGACGAAACCTGGTCTTCGTTGTCCGGGTCACACTCCTCATCTTCATCTTCCTCTCTCTCCGACACTAAAAAAGGAGGAGGTGAATGATTTCTCCAACATGACAGCAAATGAGAAGCTCACTGACTGTTTTTTTGCTTTTTTTTAATTTTACCAAATATGTAAATATGAAAATGAAAATTGCTTACATGAAAAATTAGACAGATAGATATAGAGATTGTCTACAATGGCTGCCTGTTTGGCTCTAATGATAGATTTTAGTGTTTTAATGTTTTATGTGAGGTAATAGCTTGCGGGGATGTAGCGCTCTCTCATAAGCTGTAAACACTGCTCCATGTATACTCCTGTAGTGTTATAAAGTCAACAAAGACAACAAACCTGTGATGAAATGATCAGATGGGAACAGTGATTTCTTGGCCTGGCAGGAAGGGAAACATGGCTCTGATCAGATCACTAAAAACAAGAAGATACACTACAAAGTCAGAATTTATTCATTTGTGTATTTTCACCGGTTTTTGTTTTTACCTTTTTGCACCCTGTTTTGTACTTCGCTGATTTCAGGTGACCTCCCTGCAGTGAAATTCAAAAAACAAAAATGAGTGTGAAGAAACGAGGCACACTAACATGGCAAATGTTACAGAAAAGCAAGTCGTGTCCCTCAGTCTTGTTCCATGTATGTTCCAAAATAAAAATCCCTTTTCAACAAACCTGTATAAGTTTTCCCAAAGGGGTGTTCATACACTGAACGCTTGACTTCCAGTTCTTGGTGCTCTTCTTCCCTGCAAACCCCACAAATTCAGTGGGAGTGAACCACTGTCTCTTGACCACAATGCACCTCTGTCCTGAAACATTCAGAGGATTGGGAATGTGTTAATGTGATGGCCAATATGTTACTGTCAGAAGTTTCATTTTTTTGCGTGTTTTTCAAATCAAAATGTGATTAAAGAGCTCTAATTCACACTTCTTTTTCCAAATCAGGTACTTCAGTCGTTGAGTTTTACTCTGCCCCTCTGACCTTTAGCCAGCCTGTCTCGGTTCAGTAACCCCCTCTGGAGTCCACAGGTCACAGGCAGCTGGAACCTGTAGATGGGCCAGGTCCAAATGTCGCCCTTCTCTCCCTTCTTCAGGGGAGAAGCTGGGAAATAAAATAAAAATATTTTGACTTCTTTGTTCCAAATGAGAAACTTTCTTTCTTTTTCTGATTCAGACATTCTGCTCATTTAACTTCCTGTTTGTTGTGCACACAGCCACACCAGTGAATGTATTGTTTAAAATGTACCCTGATATTTAGACTGAATAACAAACTCAAGGGGAATTGTAACAGAGAAACAAAATGTGAGTGACATTGCACTTTTCAGCAGTGACACTTTCAAGTAATATACAGTCATGTTTACAAAAGTAAAGCATAAGTAGGAGGTGACTCACAGAAGCATATTTTCTTGGACTTTTTCCTCTGACCTGGAGTCAACTGACTTGATGAACTGGCCTGCTCCTCCTCATCGCACGCGCTACCACTCTGTTTTCTCTTCTTTTTCAGCGAGTTCGAGTTCTCCTCCTCTCCCTCCTCATCTTCTGAAAGCTCCTTCCTTTTGCCTTTGTCTGCCTCTTCCTTTTCCACCTTCTGGGTCAGTTGTATGTCAACATGGAACGACCCTGCCATTAGATGAATGTCCATGGATGAAGTAAATATCAAGTACACGCCGTGAACAAAGGACAGTGAAAGAATGATGAGAGAACAAGCCTTATTTTCTAATCCAGTGCCTCCCACTGTCTGGCGTGCCCCCCTCAGCTAATGTTGCTAAATGTCAATGTTTAGGCCGGTTTGGTCAAATTTGCTTTCAAATTGTTTGGAGAGGAGCAGAGCTAGACATTTAAACTTTGATCCTCTTTTAGCTAACTACTTTAATCATGGTTTATGCACTACTTTTAGTTTTTCACTATTTATCCAATAGCTGACTATCTCAACTGTTTATCCATTACTTTTAATGAACAATTTGAAGTGTGTATTTGTTCATTTTTAACTGTTTCAACCATTTATCCAGTACTTTTAGCTAACCATTTAGACGTCTCTGCTAGCTTGCTGACTAGTTTTTACAGCCTCTCAATCGCAACACATACTGTTTGGGTGTTACAGAGTGACATGAATGTCGCAATTTAAATTTTTTCAAATGAGTTGAGCTACTCCACGTATCCCCTGGCAACTCTTGTAAGCTGTAATTGAGATTTTAAAAGCAGAGAATATGTGGGTACAACTTGCATGCAGAGTTTTATAAAACTGAAGCACTGTGAAGACTTAAGACTGTGTGTTTCATTTGGAATACTTTCTTTTGCATATTCTTTCTTTTCTATTCATTTGTCAGGGATCATGTACGAAAAACATCAGTCACAAGCAAGAGTCTGACCGTCCATGAGGCGGTTGCGCAGCAGTCGCAGGGTGGGGTAATGGTTCATGATGGTCTCCTTGAAGACACACGTCCAGAACACCTTGATGTGCTGTGATCGCTTTCTCTCCAACCAGTCCAGAACTTCATACAGAGCTTTCCTCCTGGTGTCTTTATTCTTCATGCGACTCACCTTCTGCGCACACACAAAAGGAGGGACAAAATTAGGGTCAGATGATTTGCCTAAATACCTAAAATCTATATCATGATTAATGGTCTTGATTGGTCGATATGTAACAGTGTGTGTCTTCATTAATACAGTATAAATCCACTTAGAGACTCTGGACTGTGGGCTACTAGATTGGTTAAACGTCTGGTTTTATTTATTGAAAACTGTGATCGGTGAGAGATTCATAATGTCTGTTATTTGATAGATTCAGTCAAGAGCTGAGCTCTAGATGAAAGATATATGAGAGGGAAGTGAATTGATATTAAGCACGGCAGTTGATAATCAATGGAGAATGGAAATATTATAAAATATTTTATCATATTTTTCAAAAGGTCCTTTATCACATCATGATTCTCTGGGCCACACTTTCCTCTTTTAAGACAATTCCTTACTTCTCTATGGAAGCAGGGCTGCAATGAAACACTGTGTGTGGTTACAAAGTTCATGTTTGTCACCTCTCACTCTGCGCAGATCATGAAGTCATATTTATTTTGGAGTGAGCCGTTTCTATACACAACAGGTTGTTTCTGTAGCCTGTTGGTTTACTGTGATAGTGTTTTCCTAACCCACATATATTTGAAGCGTGGAGATCAAGATCATTTTATTTTAGGATTGAACTAATGAACTTCTCCCCAGGCTGGTTGTTTTACGAGACCCTACTCTGGGTCATGCAACAGGACAAAGACTCCTTGAGGACATCAAAGAAGGATGAGTGACACATTGCCAGTTAACTACAGGACTGAAGTCCACTAAGATATCTCTGGGGACCGAGTGTTGCTTACTCGCGCTCAGTTCCCGCTCTCACACTCCAGCGCGCGCTTCATTCAAATAGGGCCCGCGTGAGGAGGTGTGAGTGTGCAATAACAAATGCGTAGCGTTTCCACTCCGGTACCTCACCTTGTATATGTCCTCTTGGATCAGGTCGTGGTCCCTGAGCTGGCTGAGAAAGGTGTGCGGGTTCTCCATGCAGGACATTTCTGTTTTGTGACAGTGGAAAAACCGCAGCAGTTCGTCGGAATCCAGGAAATCCAGCGGGTCCATCGTTAGTCTCTGCAAAAAGCACCAGGCCAAAATGCCCCAAGTGCTTAGTAGATGCTACATTAAAATGGCACTTAATGAAGCGCTCCTTCCGCTGTTTTAACAGGCAGTTATTCTTGTCGCAGAAGCTGTCCTGCTCTACCGTTTAGTTTCTGGACAACATGAAACGAAAAATGAGCACCAACAAGTTTACCGGACTGTCAGGAATCAGAGCAGTAAACAAGCAGCGGATTTAACATGATCCCTATTCTCACTTCCTCCTTCCAGCAAGCAGCGGGACCGCGCAGGAAGGCGGCTGTCCGGTGCGTCAACCGTGCTGCGTTCAGGACAAGTGGGAACTACAAGCGGGGATGTATTTATATGACTTCCTGCATTTATGACACCTGTGTACTGTATTTTAAGCTGTTATATGCGATCAACAAATGTTTAAGTACAACACATTTGTATAATTGCAGTAAGGCCTGTAGAAATGCTGTTGTCCTGCTGTATCTCATGATGATGTTAACATTACAATGCAGAAAGTCTTTTGGCATGACTTCTGGGCTGTTGCCCCTTGCGGATGTCTTCCAGGTCTACTCAGGAACTGTATGTAAATCTGAGATTTTGAGGGGAAAAGTCGGAATATTACAAGAATAAAGTCATAAGGGAATATGGTGTTTCGAGTCCAAATAATTTCGTTACTATATCACCTCCGACGAAGAGCAGAGCACACCCGAAATGATAATATAACTTGTCCGACTCACCCAGAGATTTGAACGAGGCTTTTTGCAAGGCAAATGACTGACAACCCCGCCTCCCCGCAGGAGGCAGATCCCTTCAGTGACGTTTGGAAAGTGAAAGTGTTTATTTTTCTGCTGGCAAGTCGCAGTTCTGGTGAGTAGTGACAGGGGGCATCATCCACTGCAGAGTGATCAGCTCAGTGTTTCGCGTCTCTTGACTTGAGTTTATAGTTGTTTGATGGTCTTTAGAGGTGTGAATTGACCTGAAACACTGAATAGCTATCAGTCCATCTTGGGTAAAATGAATTCAAGGCACAGGTTTAAGCAAATATCAAACTGTAGAAGTAATTTTATTAGTATGTTTTGGTCATATTATTAACATAAACACACTGGCGACTGAATTGATTAATTGCAAAACTTCTATTGTGCTCTGGATGCCAACAGAATATGAGGTGGCAACAGTGCCATCCTGTCTTTATATGTGTGTGCATCCTGTATCAGTGACTCACATCCTAGGGGCCGGGCCTCTAATAAAACCTGTAGTGGTGGAAAGTAACTAAGCACATTTACTCAAGTACTGTACTTAAGTATAATGTTGAGGTACTTTTCTGTTACTTTATACTTCCACTCCACCACATTTATTAGATAACTTTAGTTACTAGTCACTTTACAGACCCAGGTTTGTTAACACAAAATATAATCAACAAATGAATTATTATACTATTATATCAATAAGTATTTACTGATCACCAGGGGGAAATTCACAAGTAACCCAGCAGTATGTAAAGTAATGTATTTGATATATATACATAAGTAAGTCACATTTACCAGCTGCAACATTAAAGTGATGAACTCAATGTTGCAATGCATCAATAAGTATAATCCAATAATATAATATATAATCTGAAACCAGCCATTCTGCAAATGAGCACTTTTACTTTATGTTTATTTCTACTTATATTTTAAATGCAGGACCTTTATTAGTATTTACTATAGTACTAGTATTTCTGCACTGTGGTATTTTACTTAAAGTCCTCTTCCACAACTGAAAAAATGAAAATATGTATCCAGATGATTAAATTGTTTTAATTTTTTCCTGCCTTTTTTCAAAAACTTCCTTTCTAAAATCCTCAAAATTTAACGATCTGAGAGGGAAAAAATATATATTTTTGACTAATATATAATTACTTTCCTCAGTCAGGCTGTTGATCGTACTGTTCATCATATCCTTCCAAGTCGTTGTACATTACGTCTTTATGGTGATGCTGACAGGTCTGCACCACCTGTAGGACGGTCGCAAGGCGTCGGTCCAATGCAGAGAGGTGTGGTTCAGAGAGGAGGGGGGCCACGCCTGCCAGAGGATCCTGGACCAGAGACTCTCGCATGACATCACTCAGACGGAAACCAGGGAGGGACAAGAGGCGCAAGCGGAGGAGGGTGGAGTGACGGATCCTACAGGTCAAAAGAGATATTAACGCATCCTTATCCTCTCTGGGGCCTTTAAGTGTTTGCATAACAATATTTACCAAATTCAATGTTTTCTGTACTACACCATGCAACTTTATCCACTCTTGGACTAGTTTCTTACATTCCCTCATTTTTAAGTGCAAGTCACTCAGTGAACAAACATTTGTCTCGTTTTACCTGCAACACTGTTGCAAAGGAGTTAGAATAGACGGCTCATCCCGAGAGTGACGCCCAAACCTGGAAATCAGAAGGAAGTATAAAAGAAATGTTACCACAGTGACTGACACCTGAGTCAGAAAGGAAACAGATGTTGCATAGAATAACCTGTTCAGTATAAATATACTTATTTAAAATCATTTTTGCTGTTGCTTCCACTATAACAACAGCATTGTGGCAACATCATTCATGGTACTCACGCCCGTCCGTGATCCAGATGCAGCAGAAAAGTCTCGTTGCCAAATTTCTCAAACGTCTCATAGTGATGTCTGTCCATGTTGCCTTTGAATTAAAAACATTCATGTTTGTAGAAATGAAAAGAAGACACAAAGTAAATGACGCCACATATCGATGAGAATTTATGATAACATCCCGAGTGCATTAACATAGGAGATAATGCTCTTATTTACTCATTTTGATTGTTTTTCCCTCCTCTCTTAAAAGAGGACGTAGAGGTCAGTGACCCCCATTACATTACATTGACTACCGGATTGAGTTTAAAATGTAGAGACTGACTCATGAGGAAGTCCAGCACAGCCATGTCTATGAGATCCACCAGTCTGGTGCCGTGGTTGTAAGGAGGCGTCTGTTTCACTGTGTCACAGTAGGCCAGATCCTTCTCCCACCTGGGAACAACAGTGCAAATGAAATAGAAGAAAATGGATACTGATGGGCCACAGTGATAACATTCATTTTTAATGCATATTAGTTTGACTGTTAGGATGATTTTTTGTTTATGTTAAACAGTGTGACAGGTTTTGTTGATAGTGGCTGGCGCTGCCCATGCTAACTATTCATTCCTCCCTTTCATGGAATTGATTTAGTCTTTCTGAGACCGGACTCAAGTTAAACTCAGAAACAAATTCAAATTGCCTGTTGTGGCCTCACTTTGTGATTTAGGATGACTGAGTCTCAACTTCACAATTTATTTGGGTGAAAAGTATATTTTTTGCAATCGGCAACATACGTTAGTGTCTTTTGCGCCAACTGACAATAAGGAGCAAATTTAAATGTACGTATGTGACGTTGGTTAGAAAGCCACAGCCTGATAGAAGCAAATGGACCACCAAAGTAAGAAAAATGCCAGACCGGTGCCCAGAAATGATACAATAACAGCATAATGTGTTGCCAAATCATCAGTGTGATAGCTCCTGCAACCCCGCCTGGGGGTCCCAGGATCAGCACCTTGGACAGTGATGTGACACACATAATGTCCTAAAATAAAATCCACTTGAGCTGAACAGGAAAGCAGGAGGACACTACAGACTGTAGGCTGATCTATCGGAAGACTGCAGCCTAAATATAATGTTATTTAACTTAGTAAAGTTTATAGTTTACTATTTTATACTTTATACTATTTTACATTACATACACTGTCTGACAATAAGATTGCAAGGGAAAAATGTGTCCACATCATCTCTATGCACACGGTCCTCCAAGAGCTTAAAATTGGCTCATCAATAATCACAACAATAAGGAGTTCTATGTATTGACATCAATATTGATCACACTGACATTTGTGTGTTAGACACAAATATAATGTTCTGTCGCAGCTCACCACTGGAGGGCAGTGAAGACTTATGATTGTACACACACTCATGTCAGGTGGACACAACAGTCTTTGCAGGGCTGCATTCTGTTCAAATTGTTCATTGGTAATACATATACTTGAAACAAAAATGACATGACTTTTAAAGCTAGTGCTGATACCTTTAAACAAAAATATCAAATAAGAGACAGAGAGTGTACCCACTGCGCAAGCTTGGTGCGACTGTAGGAGCGTCTCCATGGTGACCTCCAGGACCTGCGGGGAGCCAGGGTGAGGTCAGGCAGCATGGCAGCCAGAGAAACCTCCAGCACATGTGGCTGACCGCACACTGGGTGCTCTGTTGAGCAGTAGTACTCACACTGGCCATAGAAACACACGTTTCCCACTGGAGGGAGTCAGAGAGACGACAGCTTGAGTTTAGCGGCCCGGCAGTTTGTTTGGACAGTAATATGCTGATGGTGTAACTAACAGGTTTGGGTGCAGGCATGGATGCAAACTACACGCATGCACACGCATACCAGGGGAAGTGAAGAAGGTCCTTGACAGCCTGCGGTCAGTGGTGATCTCTCTGATCTCCGCGGTGACATTGAGGAGTCGACCGACCACCGGAGGGATCCTGTTAAAGCCCAACACTCTGAGAGAGACGGGAACAGATGCAAACATTAACGAGATACAAAAAAACGAGGGTAAAGAGAGAGAGCCAGCAAGAATGAATGAATGAAGTGAAAGAAAGACTGAAGAAGGAAACCTCTATTCTTCTTTCTCAATTTACACTTTACTTGTAAGCATATGACACAAGCTGAACAGCAGCTTCATGAATGAATCACTCCAGTGTTGGACCAGTGACCTGGTACAGAATACTCTGTTCACCCAGCAGGACACCTGCTGCCTGCTGACACACTCTGTACCTGTCAAGGTGAAAGGCAGCGATCTCTGCGTTGTGTCTTTCAAAGTCTGAGAAGTAGAAGAGGTTGACGTCCGTCTCTGCATCTCTGGATTGTCTGTGGGACAAAAACACACATAAACACAAGTGCACGAGGATGTACGTAAAGTGTAACAGTAACACTTTTTAGTTCGAAGTTTTTTAGTTTTATGAAAAGGGGGACCTCTAGGCCTCTGACCAGCAAAACTGATATTCTGTCCCATTCAGTCCAGTCAGACTGTCATCAGTCAGTCATTTATGCTTCCAGTTACAGTGGCGTCTTACTTCATGGGTTTCAGCAGAGCTTGTCCGTAGTTTGGGAACGACACGAGCAGTTTGAGCTGTGTACCTCCCGTCTTCTGAACTGAAAGATATGAAAGTGAATATGGGGTGTGCATTAATAATACAAAAGATCATTACTTGCACAACTGTGTGTTTCTTAAGTCAGCATAAGAAACACATAGTTGCTGATTACATCAAAAGAAATGATACCTGTAATAGTTACATGAGTACTTGCACTGAGTGTGTTCAGTGTAGTGCAGTACACACGTTTCTCCACATGTGGTGGCCTGTTACATAGTTACTGGTCCCATAAGACCTGGATAAGATACTTACTTTTAGCAGTTTTATGCCACTGCATTATTTATGTAAAAACGTCTGAATCATTTTTGTCAACTTGAATGTGTCTTTGGTGACAATTTTACCCTTCAACACATAAACAAGGGACTCACTGTATCATTAGCTAGTTTGCAAATAATGTTTAGCACCACTGAGATCTGTAAATGGGACACCAAGGCACTTTTTCATCCAAAAAAAAGCATGATCCACCTCAACCTCACTTCAGTCAAGTGGGCAGTGTGAATGAGCTGAGTCAAAGCATATGTTTGATGTGCTTGTAGGGGTAAGTCCGGTAAAACAAAACCAAAAGATATAAACACTGAGATATAAATCAAATCCTCTCATATTTATTTATAATACCTGTTTGTAACTCTGATCAGAGGAGAGGAAAATGAATCTGAAGTCAAATGTTTGAAGATATTTACACCGCGGTGAGTGTTAAACATGAAATAAAAGGGATGACACAGTCACACAAAAAATCAGCCTGTAGCTGAGATTAGTGCTTAATCTGCTCCGTATAACACAAATCTCAATGCATTATTCATTCTGCGACGGGGCATCTGAGATGAGCAAACAAAAAATGAGCATGCGTTGATGCAAGTGGAGTTGTGTGCCCGTGTGTGTGTTTATGTATGTCTGTGTGATACTCGAGCACTCGGGTCAGTGTGGTTTTGTGTGAGTGGGTGTTTAGATAATGTACATTGTGGGAGGATTATATTATGGCTGCAGATTTAATACGTTTCATTATCTGTATTTTGTGTGTGGGCGTTGGTGTCTCTTCGTATCTGAGTATGAAAAACTTCATTTGCGTCCAAGGAGGAATTGCGGCTTCTTTTTGTTTTCTAAAGTGTCTAGAAGTCATGGTTGAGTCCAAGACAAGGTACTGCAATCCACTACACCAACAACACAAACCACAGCTTTGTAAGCGGCACACGTTTCTGTAAGGTTTCTGGATTGCAATATGCTACACAAGCGTTGATGTTATTGTGTCCACCATCCAATAAATGTAACACAGATATTCACATTGCACAAACACAGTTTATGGTCAATGTTTGCTTTCCCACCTTCTTCAAACTCCTGTGTCCCAAAGGATCTATCATCCCACACGTGTAACTGTGTGTGAATGCGTTTCTAAAAATGTAATCTTTGCTGTTCTAAATATGAACTTTGGCACACTTTACTGTATGAGTGAAAACTTTGGTGGAGTCTCTGCGCTGCCTCTGGCTCTCTCCCAGACAAGGTTGTTTGTATAAAGGGATTAGAGTTAAAATGAGAAAGCAGCATGGTTGTGACTTTGTAATTATGTTGAGGGAAATCTGAATGATCACACTTAAATTAAACCCGAGCACTACTGGGACAGTTTACGGTAAAGATTAGGTCAGTGTCTAAATTTAATGTTGGTGTATTGAGCAACTGAAGTGAAGTGTTGTATTGTATCTGTGCGGCCTTGAACCCAACTGGACAACATAATACGTCAGGACAAATACAGGGATAGTGGCACCTAAATTGAGTTCGTCTATCATTTAATTGTTATGTAGATTAGAATCTTTTAAACTAGACTCCACTTAAATCACATTTCCTGATAACTGGCTCCTCAGGCATCCTTGTTTCACTAAATGCCGAATACAGATCCAGATAACTAAATTAAGTGCTTTGTTGTGGATAATATTTAAAGAACCATGTCTGCAGTATGTTTTCTAAATATTTCACACAAGTGTGCCAGTGAGAAGTAATTCTGCCTGGCTGACACTTCAGGATGTATTTTTAGGAACAGAAAGATTAAAGGAAGAGTAATTATATTGCTGGCAGTCCTCCACCTTCCTCGCTGTGCACCCTCCTTTGTTTCTGGTGGCTTCCCCTGGCCCAGTCCTTTCTCCTCTCTGGCCTGTCACTTGGTAGCCCCGCCCCCCTCATTTGCTCACCAGCACCGAGGACACGTTGCGTTGCCAAATAGTGAGTCAGCTGGGCCAGATTGGGATCCTTCCTGTTGTACAGCTCCCAGCGAGAGATGCCCAGGTGGAACCGCAGCCAGAGAGGGTGGGTCTCCACATCGCTCGTCCAAGTGACTTTGTCGTAGCCTCCCTCCTGACTGGCGCTCTGCCTTCAGGGGAGGAAGCTTACAGTCAAACTGAAGTTCAGAGAGTTTGTTTCAGGCTGGCTCTGAGATATAAAACAAGCTGTTGGGGGTAAAATGTTTAATGAAGAATATGTATTAAAGCTCCATATAAAGCAACACTTTAGCACCTAAAAAATAAGTGAGCATTACATGACATTACATTAATTTTGCAAAGCGACAGCAGCGGAGTTATGAAACTGTGAGGCAACAGTAAAATACTGAACCATACAGTCCATTCTGAAACCAGACGAAGAGTCTTCAGCAATGCTGGACGTTCTTGGGAGCTATATTTACGCACATCGCTGCTAAGCTAAATGCTAATGTCAGCATGCTAACATGCTCACGAAGACAATGTTAACATGCTGAAGTTTAGCGTGTATAGGCATGTTTACCATGTTCACCATCTTAGTTTAGCAAGTTAGCATGCTAACATTATCTGATATACATTACATTACAGAATATTGTTTACTGTTTTAGTTTAGTGTGTTAGCTGTGGGAACGTCATTTGCTTTGCAACCTAAGTTTTGACCTGATGGCGCTAGATGAAAAGTCAGGGGTTCACCAAAGGTTGAATGTTTGTACCAAATCTCATGGCAATCCAATAGTTATTGAAACATTTCGCTAAAAACCAAAACCCCATGGTGGCGCTAGAGGAAAAGTTAGGGTATCACCAAAGTCAGTAGGCATCATCCTCCGGACACCGTGACTGTCTGTACAGAATTTCACAGTTGGACCGACTGACAGACCAACATTGCCATCCATAGAGCCATGCCAGAGAGGCGCATGATCTCATCTGTAAAGCAAGCCAAAACCTTTAATGTTCAATGTGGAAAGCCACTGCACCCCTTAAACTCCTCAGCCATCTGTTTCACTTACCACTCACTGTCATTACTGATGGCATCTTCCCTCTCCTCTTCCTCATTTCCTGTATCTCTTGCATATTCATTTGTCTTCACCCTCAGCAGCCAATCATCTTCCTGCGGCTCTGGGCGTGGCAGGTTGTACAGCGGGTGCTTGAACAGCGCCTCCAGTTTAGAATGACCCTTGACCTTTGGAATCACCTTTCCATCTCCAATCAGTTTCTTTTCCCTTTCAGTGGCATCTTTGAATGAGTCTTTCTCCTGACGGCGTGAGGTGTTGTCATTCAGTTTGTGATGCTCTTCATTGTGGGGGATCGTTGGCAGTTTACGTGAGGAGGAGGCAGCTGAGGAGGAGGAGGAGTGGGAGAAAGACTGATGGTGCTGAGTGCCTGTTTTTGGAATGGAAGAGGCGGGGGGGGGACAGGCTGTCTGGAGGACAGAGAGACAAAAAAATGCCAGAAGGAGGTGGAGAGCGAGGGACAGACACGCCAGACCCAGATAGATGGAGCGAGTGGACCGACCCAGGTTCTGTCTTATCATGCTGGAGGAAAGACAGGAAACAACAGAGAGAGAGAGACATTTAAAATCCAAACAGACGCAGGAGCCCTGCCAACCCTTCAAACCTGATCATGATGAAACATTTCTCAATAATTGCATTCCACTTGTACACACATGCAGGAGTAGACAAAATAAGAACACAACTTTGAAGTAACTGAATTGCTCAAGAAGGCAGCTGTATTAAGCCAAGTGCCAATTAGCGATATATCACCTTTAAAAGAGGCCTTACACACACACATGATGCCACTGCACAACAGTGTACTGGTCACATTACAGGCAAAATTATTTAATGTGGCAAAGGAAACAGTCTAGAAATCTGACAACACATGTCGAATATAGAAAAAATACAAATTTCAAAGAGGTAAAGTGGTTGCAATGAAGCTTACTGACACACAGTAGATACTTTGAATTTGGTAAGAAGAGAAGAGTCTGGTGCAAATGGTGCATCTAACCATCACCAGCCATTGTCAGTGCTGAAACATTAATAGTATGGGAGCCACGTTAGCACGGCCATTTAGTTCACTAAATGTCTGCATGATTGTGTAACAGTCAAACACGCAAAGCACCATTCACGAAACCCAGTGGAGCGAATGTTGTGGTGTGAACGCAGCTCCTGTACCAGAACAATAACATGCCACTTTTAATGAAATTCAGGAGTGTTTTCATGAACATCAGGATGCAGTTTAAACCTGCTTTAGTCTCCTCAGTTAAGACATAACTGAGACTTCATGGGACGTTTAGGAACACAAGTGTGAACTACATTTCTGTGAACTGCATCCTTTAACTCCTCAGTAAACTGGAGGCTGCAATGAATCCCATTTAGAAGAATAAACACTGATTCATTTACACTGTGTGACAGACAGGTGGATGGGCAGACAGACAGGCACCCATAGATACATTCACACTGCTCCAGTTAAGCCGAAAACTATCAGATAATCATTTACATCAAATCCTCAAAGGAAGAAAAGCTCGCTAAGAAAATCAATATATTATTGAACAACTCACTGCTCCCAAATTCCCTGTGTGGACCAGAAGGCTGAGGAATTACTTACATCTCTTCTTCTCCCTCTCTCTGTTCCGCTTCACTTCCTCTGTTAATGAGGTAGAAATTCAGAGTCGTGTGGCATTTCTACACTTTTTTTTTATTTTGCCCTGTTCTTTCCCAGGAAGATTGCATATGTGTGTTTGTTATCATGTGGTCACTGCAATCCAAACAAACTTGTTGCGGTTGCAGTGACCTGTGTCTGTGTGACCCACAGTTAAGAGGAAGGGATTGACAATATTCTGCCAAATGGTCTTTTAGTCTGCCTGGATCAATGCAGGGTGTGTGATAATCAGCAGCCCTGTACGGAGGGCTGACACAATATCACTGACTCATAATAGTAATCATAACACAGGTGAGTTAGCTCAATGAAGTAGCCCTGAAAAGAAATGCTGAAAACAAAGAATTATTTTCTTATCTCTAAAGTGACCCCCATTCTGATGGTTTCTGTCTCTGCCTTTGACTTTTGAAAGGACTCTTTTGAAAGGTGTTCATTTTGTGAATTCACGGAGGCTATTTTTACCAGGCACAATGGTGTACTTTAACCCTCAATGAAAACGTAGGAGATGTCAAGAGCAGTGAGCTAGAGCTTCTCTTATAAACAGTTTGACAGTGGCAGCACATTAAGGTGCACACAGAGAAACAGCAGCGTGAGGAATTAATATTCGGAAGGAGCTCAGATTAAATCAAATATTCATCTCTTTAACACAGTCTCTCTTTTTTGTCTTTCTCTGAACCTGTCCCTTCTTCTCGTCTACCCCCCCCCGCCTTTTTTTTTTATCATAAATCATCAATTACATCTCCTGCTACGACTTTAAATCCTTCTCTCTGTTTTCTGTCCTCTGAGGGTTGAAAAATTGTTCTCTCGCATTCTGCTAATTACCCAGCTATACGTTTCTGTTAATGAGCTAACTTTGCTCTGAGAGAGAATGTATTATGTATGTTGCAGCAGGTCCCACCAGAACAGGCTGATGTTTTTCAAACATGCGGAAGTGTGCTGCGGTTTTACATGCAGCCACTGAGAGTGTTTCATTGCATGTTAACAACTGTTAAATGTCACACATGAGGTTACAATACAAACACACACACACAGAAATAGATCACTTAGATAAATATTACATGTTTGAAAAATCGAAATGTATGAAAATACCAATTTCATTTATTTTAATTATTCATTTTGATGATGATGTCCTAGCAGTTGTAAATTGGAAAATGGAATTAATTAATGAATAAATACTTGGACCTATGGTGGCATGATCAATACATTTTCAATATAGCAAATGTTAGGAGTGCCCGAGAATATATGTGAATGTATTGCAGTGTTTGAAATGACCTATTAGACAGTATTAGACAGTGCTGTACAATATTAAAACAAGACAAGTCTACAGCCATGCTAGTATCTCTATGAGGCTGTACTCAGGCACAGGGGTGCTTTGAGCTACATGCTAATATCAGCATGCTAACATGCTAGCATGCTACTGCTCATAATTCAAGAATCAAGATTCAAGATTACTTTAATTGTCCCTAGGGAAACTTGTCTTGGGCATAAAGGCTGCCACATAAAAAGACATACAGTACAATTATAGTGCAGTAACAGATATTAAGTGCATAGCACAGACAAGGACATTCAAATACATGCAACACAATGACAATACTAGCATGCTAGTGTTTAGCAGGTATATTGTTTACCATGTTCACCATCTTAGTTTAGCTTGTCAGCATGCTAACATTTGCTAAGTCGTTGAGGCTGATGGGAATGTCATGCAGATATTTGGTCTACACTAAAGTACTGATGATGGCACTAAAAGAAATGTCAGGGGATCACCAAAAGTACTACTATTCATCCCAAGTGGCACATAAATGTCCGTCTGTGGAATCGGTCCAATAGTCAAGTCAAGTCAAGCAGAACTTTATTTGTCCCCTGAGGGGCAATTGGTTGTGTCTCAATAACTGTTGAGACATTTCACTCGACAAATGTTCACCTCATGGTGGCGCTAAAAGGAGAAAAAAATCATGGCAATCCTTCAAACTGTTGTTGACATATTTCAGTCTGGACCGAAGGGGTGGACCAACTGACCATCTGACTGATATTGCCATCCATAGAGCTATGCTGTCAGCATGCTGTTAGCACACATGTAGCTGGTAAAAACAGGAGATATGACCTCAGCTCAACAGCTGCATGGTTGAAAGATGGGTGAAACATCATTCAGTTCACCACATTGCTGAATGAAGAGCCCCAAGCCCACTGGTTCCCATTAAAGACGTAAATCTAAACCCATCACAAATATACAGTTTCATTTTCTGGAAATGATAAATCATTTCCTAAAACAGCGGGGCACTGTCAGTTTTAGACAATGTTACACAAACCGGAGTAAATAGTGTATTTGTTGGGGACTATTTTCAGCCATGTTAATATGCAGTGAGTATCTAAGGCAGCAGGCTTGTGGCAGGGTTGACCCAAAATACAGTAACTAAATGTAGAGCTTAAAAAGTTGGGAAATAAATGGAGGAGCTGGCTGTAATACTGACAACTGACATCTGAGTGGAGGACATACTGTCACCCAGGGCACCAGCATAATGAGAGCTCAAATAGTGCATCACCCCAGCGCAAGACATTCAGTACACTTAACTGCAGTGTGGTGTTATGTAATGTGATACCTTATGAGTCGTCTTTGTACATTTTTCTCCCTCCAGAGGAAGATCTGAGGTCACTTCAGGGTCAGCTGCTTAACAACAGCCAGCGAAAGGAAACACCAGACCTGGTCTACCAGTGCTCTGGACTTATTACAGGATGTCAGAAAATCAGATGTAATAAGATATTTTAGATTTGTGTTGCTTTCAATTTCTCTATAGCCTCTCCCCAGTCTTTATTGCTTTTTTCCCATTCATACACGCACACACACTCACACACACACACACACACACACACACACAGACACAGACATAAAACACACTCAAACACTCACATTCAAACTGTGAAAAAACATCCTTCAAAGCTTTGAAGCCCCGTTTCCCTCACAGCAGTTGCGGCTTAATGTAGGTTGCTTGGAAACAACCCAGAATTTGGCACCTAATTGGAGCATGCACGGGCTCTATCGAGCAGGCAGGCGGACGGCGAGTCGGTTGTGCAAACTCAGGATAATAAGACAAAGTAAATTCAAGATCACATCTGGCACATTAGAGGGAGAACGAGCAGCAGAGGGCCAATCGGATCATGTGGAGGGCTGACTGATGAAAGCCTCGGAGACCTAATGTGTGTGTTTGTGTGCACTTGCATGCTTATGTTTACGTGTGAGAGTATTTTGTCCTATATGTGTGTGCAATTTGTTTCCTTTTGTACTAGGTGTGTGTGTGTGTGTGTGTGTGTGTGCGCATGTGCCTGGGTGTAAAAACTGCTTAAGTGGCCTTGTGCAAGAGATTTGAGCGAGTTTGGAATACAAAGAGAGCCAAGTGTTTAATCATGTGTCAGCCAATGTTTGAAGTGCTGGAGGCGCTGTACCTCTATGTGGTTTTCTTTGTCTTTGTGTTTAACCTACAGTATCTGTTCGCAGGTGTTTGTGTGTGTGTGTGTGTGTGTGTGTGTGTGTGTGTGTGTGTGTGTGTGTGTGTGAAATACAAAAAGGAGCGTTTCATCATGCGTTGCCTGGCATTTGATGTGATGGAGGGGCTCCTTGGTCTTTCACTCATCCTCCTACTCCCTCTCTTCCTTTCTCTCACCATCACAGCTTATCTCTCTATTCCTTTCTCTCACCTCTTCTCTCGTTTTCCTCCTACTCCCTCTCGCCCTCCCCCACTACCTCTCCCTCTCTCTCTCCCTCTCTCTCTCTCTCTCTCTCTCTCCCTCTCTGTAAGCTCAGAGGCCCAAAGTCTTTGAAAGCATTGACTCCTGTGGCTCCGGCTGCTGCCGCTGCACTCGCAGTATGGATGGGCATGAATATTTCATCTGGGGAGAGAAAGAGAGAGGAGAGAGTGGGGAGGGAGGGAGGCGGGGTTTGGAAGTAGTGGGAGACAAAAGAGAGAATGAGCGAGAGAGAAAGAAGTCAGCGAAATGGGTGAGAGCAATGGGTACAAATAAAGACAAAGAGGAACGAATACAAATGCGGAAGAGAAGGAAGCAAGGGGAAAACCAGGAGAAGATGGAGGGGAGTAGAGGTAAGATAGATGTTGTAGGAGAGAACTCGCGAGGAATACCAACTAGAGTTAGAGCAACAACGTGTTTGATACGCACAGTTTATTTGGAGAAACACATTTGCTCCTCCATGGACACACACACACTATAAGTCACAAAAACAACACATATACAAGTGGAAAATCATATACACCCTCTGCAATCCCGCCTTCTTGTATTACCAGGGGAGTGATTCCAGCCTTTCTCATGGTCGACATTTCTTCCCTCCATTCTTCATCTTTCATAACCTCTCTCTCTCTCTCTCTCTCTCTCTCTCTCTCTCTCTCTCGTCCTCATCCATTTCAAGGTGACAGATTGTGGGATAATCTAATCCTGCATCTGTCCACATGGGACAATCTGTCATCAGCTGTAGCTGGGTGTGTGGATCGGTGTTGTACACGTATGTGCATGTTACTGTGAGAGGAAGAGTGGGACAATTAGGAGACGAGGAAAGAACAGAGCACAACCCCAGCTTGCCTTCAGAGTAAAGACAAATAGAGAACACATGAATTATGTAAAGGATATTCATTTATCACTGATTAGGTTCTGGGAAATATAACATGGCAAACAAGCTAGCTGGCCGTTAGATGCTGGAATAACTTGATGATATCTGAGTGAACCGCTGCTATCCGACTGTAGCACTGACCAGTACATATATTCTGTTCCTCAGTGCATATTTTCACATTGTTGTATGTGTTATATCATTTTTACTTTGTAATTTTGCCAGTTAAGTCAGAGGTGAGTTGTTTAGCTCAGCACTCTGCGCAAATGTCGCAACTTTCATATCAATTTGTCCTCTGTGGGAACCCGTTAGTGGCGTGACTCATTGAAATGCTACTACGGAGTGTAACAAGTGGATGTTAAGCATGTTACATGGCAAACAAACTACCTAGCTGTTGTGCTAAAATAACTCGTCTGAGCCAACGTGGCGAGCCAACTGCACTGACCAGTATCCTGTTCCTATCCAGGTACATATTTTCATGGTACTGTATTTGTTATATAATTCTTACTGTGTAAGTTGTCAGAGTTAGGAGGGTAGGTGCTAGGTTTCAATACAAACAACTCCATCCTTGGATAAGGTATGTTTAGGTGGAGCACACAATGACCCTGCTGCCCCAGGTGAGTTTTCAGGATTGGTATGTGAGCAGGGTCATAATGTTGCCTCACTGCAGGGTCGAGGGTCATCACTCATGAGTGGCTGAACAAGTTGTTCTTTCTAATAAACTGGAAGGGTTTATTTTCATGTAATCCAGTGATGTAGTATTGCACTTATACTACTGGGGGAGGGGGTGAAACAGATTAATAAAGGAATGGTCAGAATCGAAGTAGCAGAGGCCGACATGTCCTATGACTTTTAGCCGCTGGTATGACTCCAAAGAACCTAGATCCTACATTTCCCATAATGCAACTATCTTTAATAGCATCTCTTTCCTTTGCCACAGAAGATGTTAAACAGCAGTTTTCAGATGCTGTGCAGTTGCCCTCATGATGGAGTTTTAATGACAGACAATGAGTCTTTCTCCCTCAATAAAAACTTAACTCACAGTAGAAAAACTTGCCAGCTGGCAGCATAGCGAAGTATTCAATTATTTCTGAACTTATATTGATTGAAAAAGCTTTTATTGTGTTGCATTACTGAGTCTTCCTCTCACTTTTTAAATACTGTGGTTTGTTTTCACATTATGTTTTATGTACTCCATATTCTTGTATTGCTGCTGTTGTCTCGTGTTTTTAATCATTTTTATTCCTGGTGTTTTACTGTTTCTACCTGCCAATTTTATTGCTGTTGCCTGATCTTAAATTGTTTTCCTATTTTCTCTTTTATAGTTTTATGTTGTTTTCTCTTCTGCACTTTGTTGTACTGGTTTGAAAACTGCTATATGAAAAATGAATTTGTTTTTTTTAGCTGCCAATGGGAGTTCACTTCCCTACCCAAAGTAGGAGAAACAAAGATTTTTCTGTAATATAAACCAAGCAACACCAGCCCCTTTGTCCCTGATCTGTGCTGTTTAATCTTTGCAGGTGCTTTTAATGTTGTCAGCCTGTCCTTGTGTCACCGCTAACCAGCTTGCATGCTAACTTTGCCACGCTCCACTAGACCTGCAGCATTAGATTAGTTCCATCACAGTTGCTCCGAGTGCTTCATCTGTTTCACTTGATTGTATTCTGGCTCAAATGTCACTCCCTGTCAAAATGGACACCAAGCACTGGTCCTGGGGGCTTGTTTGTCAGTAGAGCGCTATAGGTGGCAGCGAGAGCAAGATTATTTCCACAGAGCTACGGGAGAGGTCGGAGGTCACACCACAGCTTACAAACAGCCTCAGGTGGTCTGAGATGATGATGAAGAAGATTTGTGTGGGCCTTTGAAGTGGATCGCTTACAGCAGCGTGACAGTTAGTGTGAGGATAGTGACACTGGAACTGGCAGCATCCCACACTGGTAATGACTGTTTTCTACTTCTACTTCACAGCTGCCCAACAGTCACTCACCCAGCAGACTTTACTGTGGAGAGAGACAGACACAATGCAGACGTGTAGTAAAAGTGTCTGGCCATACGGCTCATGACTCAGAGAGCTGCACCAGTGTCGTGCTGCTGATACATGTTCGTGATGCTTAATTAATGAGTTTTATTTAGGGGGACTGCGTGGTGGATCCATTACTCATGAAGTCAGACTGAAGACGTGGGCTGTGGGGTTTTTTTTTTTCTGGACTGGAATTTTTGAATACTGAGGAGAAGAGAGCTGAGAGGACATATGGGGAGAGAGAGAGAGTCATTTTTAATTTTCTCGAGATAAGTTTGTCAGCAAAAAGCCAAGATTGCAAATTGTGTGTGTGTGTGTGTGTGTGTGTGCATACCTGCGCTTGTGTGTATCTTTCTACCCAGCAGAAAATTGATTTCCAGCAGATGGCATGAAAAGCCCTCAGAGGACACGTTTGTGTGTTCACTCAGAAAATGTTTGGAGGACAAAACACGGAGACGGATGCATTTTTAAACAGGTCTATTCAGACACACACACACACACACACACACACACCTTGAAATGCAGCAAAAAGGTTGGAGGGTGAATGAGTGCACGACACATTTATATTTTAGTGGAGGTAATAAAACAGGCTCCTCGTTAACTTCGAGACTGATACACACACATGGCGGCTAGCTGGCTACAGGTTGATAGCAGCACACATTTTTAATATTGTAATGATGTTGCACTTCAATAGTTTATTTCCATTTTGTTCCTCTTTATTCTTTGTACGTATGAAAATTGACACTCTCTGCTGTCGTGTTGTCACTCTGCATTTCTCGCCCTTCATCGTTCCCACACTGCACTCATCCTCTCACTCCCCCGCTCATCTTCCTACACTCATTTGTCTTCACACCACGCTTTTATTACCCATTTGCTTCCTTTTTCTTGTTGTGTTCATGTTGTTTATGCAGTATGCAGAAACAGGGAAACAAATGTCTCTAATGATGAATAATGAAAAAAAAACAGTGGATGTTGAATAATGCTGAGGTTGATGTATCTTGTAAATGTGTCAACTCCAAAAACCGCAAGACTGACTTGTTTCATATCATAAAGATGTCAAAGTAAAAACAAAATGCGTGCTAGCTTCTTCTTGCTTGGAGACACACACCTCTGCCATTTTAGTTCAAAATCCAAGGAAGAGGTCACACACAGGCATGAAGAAAAGCACATGCACAAGCGCTCAAGTTTAAGTGACAACAGAAAAAGTACAATGCACAGAGAGCGAATCATCCGGGACGTGTTTTCAAAAATAAATGAAGGAACAAAGTGGATTGTCACAGACAAGAGCCGAGTAAGCTGCGTTCGCACACACACACACACACACACACACGCACACACACACACACACGCACACACACACACACACACACACACACACACTTGGGAACGGAGCCAAAGTCCTTTCTGAATTTAGTCACATGCTTCAAAAATTATCATGCATCTGCTCGCCCCTCGGAGTGAGAGACGAAAGGTTGAGGAAGAGGAGGCAACAGAGATGTAATTAGACACAGAGAGAAAGTGAGTTTTGAGAGAGAGAGGGAGATCTGGAGGGAAATGTCAGGAAGAGATTACATTAGAGTGGAAATAACTCATCAAGACGGCCCAGGATCTGCTTATGAAACATGTAAAAGACATTATAACTAACGGGAAGAATCGTTTTGAGGAGTGGTCAAGTAGAGTTTGGAGCCATGTAAATCTTACACATTTTGGCTGCTTGTTATTGGCACGAATCTCTGTATTATATTATATAAAACAACTAAAACTCCTATTTAGATTTATGGTAGTGTGTGTAGTTGTGTGCTGTGTTTAGCTGTAATAGAAACTTTAATACATAATAAATACATTAACTTCACAGATAAAATTTGCAGTCTGTTTTTTTGCAATCAAATGTAAAAATCCTCATAACAAACAAAGAACACTATGAATTGTCAACAACATGTTGCTTTTATCAATTCATTTCCCTGCAAGTTATGTTATGTATGTTTGCCATAGACATCAGGTATTGTATGCTCAACCTCAGTACGTTTTAATGACAAACTAACATTAACAACCAAATGAAAATGCATGGATAAGCAGTATTGACACCAAAAACATGACCAATTCTCATGGACACACTATATGATTTATGATTGTCAGTGTTTATGGGGAAAATGTAGTTTATTAATGCATATGGCCAGCAGTCGGATTGTATTACATTACAACAAACTGGCACACTTCCTGAACAGAATATAAATTTCTCCCTTTTGGGTACTCGGGTGGTGTCATCCAGCTGCTCGCTCTTCACCACCACCAGCATCTAGAATCCAAGGGGGGGTATCGTGTCCTGTCTCCTGTCCTCACGAGCTTCCATTTCATTAACATGCTACATTGCTTCTTCTTCTATCAGTTCATGCTAAATACTGTTACTCATCTCCAGTTGAACAGGGATATTGGCTTGAATGTGAGACCCCTCCCACCGACTGCCCAGGAACATTTTTATGTGGGCGAAGTCTGCTTATTTGAGGTTTCTTTCAGCAGCAGAGATTTGACAAAATAACCAATAACACAATCAACCATGGGAAAACGTGTAAGAGCAGTTTTCCAACAAAATACAGACTGACTGGTTGAGAGAACATGGCTTACACAACCTCAAGTGAGTCAAGACTGCTGAATTATTTTTACCTACAAATGGCATCAAACAAAGCAGGAAAGAAAAGAACAAGACGCTGGGTGATTTTCTGATTAAACTAATGGGAGATTAAACAAACCAATACGGTTAATTTATCACCAAATAAGCCATTTGTTATGGTTTTACAGCACCACGAGTGTATACATTTGTAACATGAGTGGCCTCAGAGGAAGTAAAACCATTGACTTTGGCAGTGTTACAATCATGCTTTGCCCTTAGAGTTATACAAGGGCACCCACCTGCACTTGAAAGAATATTGCATTAAACCGGGCAAGATAAGAGAGGGAGGGAGGGAGGGAGGAATATGAGATGCAAAGTGGGTGACAAAGACGGAGGAAGAGCAAAGCGTGTTCCTGTCCAGATGGATCCTCCGTGGGGTTTTTGGACTCTGTGTGTGTGTGTGTGTGTGTGTGTGTGTGTGTGTGTGTGTGTGTGTGGATGAAGAGTAACGATTCTGGTACACTGCCATGTGGAGGCTGAGTAGGTGGATTACCTACTCTGGCTGAAAAGGGAAAGTGATGAGTAGGTGGATTTAAGGATTTTGATAGAAAGTAGTTATTATGATGACCACAAAATGTCAAAATGCTTCCATCTGGTGTGAATACTGTTCCTACTATATATATGTACTGTATATAAATAACCCAAATATTAAAGTTATAATTCATGAAGTCAAACCCAGTTTTGATCCTATTTATGGACTGCATTAGTTGCAGTATATTTTGCATTCTGTAATTACCTCTCTATATAGTAGTTGTCACTGTTAGACGTGGTTACAGGTGCGACACACTCAACAGTGATGCTGGGTGTGGTCAGAGGTTAAACAGGCTTGAATCTTTCAACCAGAAAGGGCAGCAAAACAAAGCTTTGCAGCCTGATGTTACTATTTAACGTTTAAAGCTGAGCAACACTTAATTTTGTGACACAACAGACACTTCCTGGAGCCGTTCATTTGACATGGAGAGAAAAAGCAGCTTCGAGGCTGAATATCTGCTCGAGCTTTTAAAACCCAAAGAGCTTCATTAATACAGCTTTGAATTGAAAAGGTGCCCACATATCCAGAGAAATCTACTTCACTGTAAAGGAACCTTGAACACACTCAGTCAGAGACAGCCAGAGTAGCACATGCAGTGACATAATAAACTGTGGACTAATGGACTCTTTTAGCATGAATTACTCTGTGCTGTATGGCGGCCTGAGAGTTCATTGAGTATGAAGTCAACTCTCTGTTTGTTGGTCCGTCCATTTCATGGATTATATGGGATTGCAATCTGTACATTCCTAGATGGAACATTATGGATTAGATAGGGATTGGTAATCCAGCAGGGAATATACTTTTCTGGTTGTGGATGTGTTGGATGGTAAAGGCGGTCAACCTGGTGGTCATTGAGGTTTTACAGGCACTGGAAGGTCAGAGGTTAAATCCCTGCTGCAGCCAGTATATCCACTCCTGTCAGAGGGTCCTGTGACTTATTGTCTTCACACTCCGTGCTGCAGGCTTTAAATTTGTATGTTTCAGTGAGAAAAGACAGCAAATGATGACACCAAGTCCTAAGTGTGATACCTTTGTGTGGGGCGCTAAAACCTGAAAAAACAAAAACTGAGAAGAAGAAATTTGAATTGATGTGAGAATCACGCATTGAATTTGTGTCTCCTCCTACGTCTTTTCCGTTTGCTGCCTCTGAGAGATGTTGAGAGCGCGGAGGAAGAAATTAACACCCGACAGCCTGCCAAAAGCAGTTAGAAACTAGCTGCGACAATTTGGTTCAAGCTGAAGCACCATAGCAGGTGTGAGACACGTAGCAAAAATGAAAAAAAAAAAAGCCTGTTGCATATTGCATGGCATGGTTGACATGTTTTAACCCCTTCAGCCTCCACAGACTCACTGGTAGACCCACTACTTCATGTATGGCCAAGAATCCTTCAGAAGCACTGAGAGATTCAACAAAAAATCAAATGCATCAGATTAGATTGCATGTAAAATGATGCACAAGACATCTTTTAGTTTAATATTTCACCCAATATAAACACGACATGGCCTACATAACATCAGTGTTGAAGTCGGAGTAAGCAGTTTCTCACACACAGCAGGCTACACCCCGCACAGTAATGAGGTTAACGGGGCTTTGACTCGGTTTAGATCTAAGTTGTGTGACACAGAGCCAGCTGACGTTGACTGTCTGGCACGAGCAGGAGAGCAGGAGATGGACTTAAGTTGTAAGTCCGTTACTGAGAGAGAGGATAGCGTGAACAAACGGCGCTCAGTCGTGTTTTATCTGCTGGAATGGTTGAACAGATTGACTCACGCTAATTAGGGATTAAATTGCTGTTTTGTTCTGTACCACTCAGTGCTGTACAGTGTCTGTTAGTTGCTGTATGTATTGGTAGGATGTTCATCAGTCACTTAATGGCTTGTTAAATCATCACCATAGTGGTACACAGGCCCAAGAGAAAATCAAGACGACAAGATGATGCTGCATGACTTATGTCTTGAGGCGGAGAAGCATAGATAAATGGATTTGTTTTTAAATCCCTACTCATAGCTATTTGTTTTTACAAATCACTTATATGCGTGCTCCCTTCAATTTCTTCCCAATATATCTGTAAAAATGACACTTTGTGTGACAGCAACCTTGAAGAGTCAGAGCCTCGTGCTGTGCATGCATCTCTTGTATCTGTCAGTGAACGTGTTGAGGGTGTCTTGGCTGAAGAAAAGGGACACGAGGAATGCAGGGACAGAGTAAAGAGCAGGTGACAGTCGACAATGAGCGGAGGAGGAGGAGGAGGAGGAGGACGACGATGAGGGGTCTGAAGTAGAAATGTCACTGAGTGAAGGAGAGGGGGAGTGAGAAGATGAGAGGAGGGTGTGAATGGAGGATGACAGAGAGGTGAGGACAATGACGGCAGAGTGAGAATTGAATGTGTCTATTTTAATATAACAGAGACCTGGAGATTACACAGTGATGGCAGACGGGTAGCTACAATAAGATAAACACATGTACAATTGATGCTATCCAATAAAACAGACGTGCAAGTTTTCTAAGCTTACAGTGCTTACAGTTATTATTTATTATTTAAATCAATTATTGATGAGATGAGTAGTGATGAGTAGTCTCTCACCGAGCTCTCTCCTTTAATTTGCTTGGAAGGAGAATAAAGAGAGGACTAAGAAAACAAAGAAATATACAGTCTTTTCTGTCATTGAGAAAACAAGTATTTTTCTTGTGGAGTCTGGAGAGCACTCTTACCTTAAGAGGGTTTGCTCTCACAGCAGGTTTTGTGTGTGTGTGTGTGTGTGTGTGTGTGTGTGTGTGTGTGTGTGTGTGTGTGTGTGTGTGTGTGTGTGCATGCCCTTGACTAAAAGAGTAGCTGACAGAATCTCTTATAGACTTAATTCACTGCACTTTGTTTTCTGAAGCTAATATTAGATATAAAGAAAATGGCCGCATTCTTTACATCTGAAAATTAATTACTTTAATAAAGATTTGAGGTTTGTACACGGCACATATGCAGAACAACACAACACGATACAAGACATGGACATACAGTATTTATACAAACAACAACATGAAAATAGACATATACCAGTGCATACAGTGAAAAAAAACTGAACTGTCATGTAAGAAAAGACAAACATTGCCAATAGAGTCAAAAAGCTTTCATTTCCAATAACTGTAAACAGAATAATGCCACACCACTATCAAAAAGCCCAAAAAAAGCTCTGACATGAGCTGAACAGACATCAGGCATAATATTAATAACAACACTGCAAACTGAGAGGCATCTTCAAAGACACTATTAGGCACAGCAAGACGATTTTGACCTGATTTAGCATCAGTTTGGCTGTTTTCAAATGTTCTATCAAACCTCTTAAATCTTAAAAACTCACCGGGGAATTCACAGAAACACTGATGCTTAATCAGTTCAAAATATCTCACAGTGTGAATTTCAGGATAATACATTTGATGATTTTGTTTACATGGGTACGAACACCCTGACAGGCACTTTCCACTAAGGATTATTTTTATGCTAGGGAGAGCCAGTGTTTTAGAGCTTTTGAAACGGATAATCTGCATTTAACATCACGTCTCAACGCAACAGTTGAGAATAATCATCAAAATGTTTTTGGAGTATAAACATGATCAGAGATGGACTTTCAGAAACATACTGGATGCACCGAGGTGTGTTACAAACATACAGTACAACTCATGCATGGAATGTAGGAAGGTTGGAAGAGTCGGAGGTTGCAGGTTGTTAATTTATGAAACCACATTATTGAGCGGTTGCATGTATAAAATCGCACAGAGGAAACAGTCAATACAATAAACAAAGTAATATATGTTAAGTATGTTTGAAGGTTGCATTCAAGACCATGAATTTAAAGTGTACTTCAAGATTAAGCCAAAAGTTGTCATCTGAGACATATTTCCTTGATTGGAGAACATACTCTGACCAAGGTTTTCTAAATTTACACAGAATGACATAAGTGGGGCAAAAGATTGTCAAATATGTGTAAAATGCGCCCACTAAAGAGCAACACTGACAGTGCGGTGACGTCCTTAGGGAATAAGACTTTAGATTTGTTCAGTAACTTACGTAGGGAATAAAAGAGACCTTCAGGCCTTAATGACAAACACAAGACGGTCACCTGCCAGCCGTTGAGGCAGGAGGCGCTGTCCTCTTTTGTGAAACTTGTGAGCTGCACAGTGCAGTGGCAAGACATTACAGGTATATGAATACATCATGCAGAGGTGAAAACAATGTAGCATCACTCCTTAAAAGTGCCTGGTCAATCAATTTTTTCCCGTCCTCCCTCTTTCCTTTCTCTTTCATCATCTACTCCTACTTAATATTCCCACCACTTTCTCCCACATCTTCCATCACCTTACGTTCACTCCCAACTCTAAAGCCGTCGCAGCCCCATTAACTTCAATCCGAACCTCCTGCACTCGTGGAGGGATTTCAGCTGGTTTGACCCAACTTCTGGCAGCCATAGTGGACGTCAACAGCTCTCGGCTGTCTCAAGAGAATAAATGAACCGTGATGATTTCTGCCCAGTTTTAACTGTTAAATGAAAACATCTCCACTAACTGATCAGTTTAGGGGAAAGTTCAACATTTTGGGAAATACGCTTGCTTATTGGCTTTCTTGCTGAGAGTTTGATCAGAAGATTGACATCACTCACATGTATGTATGCTAAGTATGATGCTACCACCAGCAGCCAGCTAACTTAGCTTAGCATAAAGAGTGGTTAAGACTTAATTAATGAGCTTTAGAGGTGCTGGTAGACGAAATTGTTATTTTGGACAGAGCCAGGCTCGCTGTTTTTAGTCTTTATGCTAAGCTAAGTTAGCAAACTCCTGACAGTAGCCGTATATTTACCGTACAGGCATGAGAGTGGTATTCCTCTTCTTATCCAACTCTTGGCAAGAAAGTTAATAGGCGTATTTCCCAACATTCCCAACAATTCCTTTAAGGGTTAGATAATAGCAGTTTGTTTGCTGGCTAATCGTACAAACATACAGCTAACTACATTACACTAGTTAGCTACTACTACATTATTAGCTTTCACTAGTTAAACTTCTAGCTGGTTTGCTAACAAAACACCAATGCCAACATAGTTTAGTTTATTAGAATTTGTTTTTTAATGATATAAGTAAAGTAAATGTGCTCTACACCCATACTACAGCTATATTTATGAAGAAACTCATCTTGTATTGCACAATTTTCCAGTGGACCTCCACGATGGCATCGGCTGTGGTTGCAAGAAGTTTGGTGAAGTAACTGCAAAGCCTCTACTCAGGTCATATACATATATACCATTCATTTTCCATTTTTTACATTCTTGTCAGTCCATGCCACATAGTTATTTATAAAATCCTGCAGCAGTGCTAATACTGGGCAGATGGAAACCTACCTTCTTGAAAGCGCTACAACTTTACCCCTCCCTCCGCCCCTCTTTCACCTCCCCTCTCCTCAAAGCCTCCCCCCATCGGTCATTGAGAACTCCTGTTGTGTTTGCTACAAGGCTCCCCCGGGTCCTTGGTTGCTCCACCATAAACCTCAACTCCGTTCTCGGTCCAGGGGGCCACACTGCCCTGGGTTACTCTGCCGCAGCGAGCCAAGGTAGCTACCTGGCTAGAAGACAGGACCCGGTCCCAAAGACCCACCTGGGACAACTCTCCAACCAGGGCCTGGGATGAGTCAAAACCTCCACCCAGGGAATCCTGGAGAGAAAGAAGAGTGAAGTTAGATGGAGTTGAAAGGAGCCAGGTGATTGAAGACAAAATAACTGTTTTCGTACACAGACAGACTCAGCTTCGACTGTTCTGCTGCCTTAGGCAAGACTGTGGACTTGTTTTTGGGGAGATGAAGGAGAAGTGATAGAAAGTGACCAGTATGATTGCAGACTACGGAACAAAGCCATATTTTGCTCAGGATGAGGGTCCCCTAGGCTATTACTGTGTCTACTATTACCAATTCTCTCAAAATACTTTTATTTACTACTTTTATTTACAACTCATGGAGAAGTCAGTAAGTGAATACAGCCACAGTTTGCTTGCTGCGCTGTATTCAGCAGAAGCCTGGAGGCCACACCAAATTGGATTTCTTCTGGAGTAACCTGCCTGCCTCTAATCAGTTAAAACTTAATCCATTCAGTCTTTCACTCCGTCATTTATGCATTCACCTGCTCCTGCCCCAGTATGAGCACTCCTCCAGGTCTGATGTGATGTCCGGCTGCCAGTGCGTGACCGTCGCCCCTCAGCTTCCCCCCCTGGTAGGCCTGCCAGGCTCCTCCCTTCTGGCTCCAACTCACACAGACATGCTGCCAGCTGCCTCTGGAGAGGTTTAGAGGCAACTGCGCCACCTAGGAATGGAAGAGCAAAAGGGCAGTTCAGATGAAGTCGATGGTTGTATTCTGATGTTTTTGAGTGTCACGCATTTACAAGTCTTCAGGGATGGCTATTATACATACTTCCTCAGTCCCAAAGACATTCTGCTACCTCCAAGGACGCAGAACTTTTCCTCCAGGCATTTATTACCATAATGACTTCATTGAATTATACCTAAAGCCACTGCACTGCACTACACAACCCTGCAATGCAGCCAAGGTGGTACATTACAATTGTCATTTAAACACACGAATGAGACTATTTAGCTTGTCTGCTAAGTTGGCTCTTTCATTTGACGTGTTCTACGTATTTGTATGCTAATACAGTGCAATATCTCTTCTGTAATAGACATTAAAAATTCTAATCAAGACTATAATGCTTTCAGTGCGACTGGTAGAATTTCAAAAAGTGGGCAAGCCTTGCAGAAAGCAGAAGTGAAACTCCTCTGGGGTGATACTATGGTGATAATAAATTATCCAAAACAAAGATATGTACACTGGTTGTCGTCAAGTCTACCGCAGTATATCTATCCAAGATTAGGGCTGCAGACTCTCTGTGCCTTACAGGAAAGTTAGTACTCTGTGTTCCAACGTTTTTATCCTATACTTAGTGTAATGGCACTGAAATATATATATAAAAAAAAACTTTTAAGGATTTTGTGAGCACATAAATTCACTGTAACAAGTTCTTAATTTGAAGCAAATTTCAAAAAACCATTACACCTAATTAACAACATTCTACATGCAAAAGTAATAATGCACACACACTACAAGTGTTGATTAGCAATAATTGACATATTGAGGAATATATACTGCCAATACATAAATATTAATAATATTCATATTTAAATGTATGTCAATATATACAGCAGATATCTAAAATATATTTCCATTGCATGCATGGTATTTAACATCTTGTCATGTACTTGTAATGATGGACTCTCTGCAGACTGAAAGGTTTGTGTTGACCTAATGATACATGTCCAGAATCTAATCAATAAATCATTTGAAATATGACCCATAAAGCGTGACATAAATCTTCTTTGGGAAAATCAATTGCACCCAAGCAGTGGACAGATCAGTTCAGATCCACAGTAGATGCAGCTTGACTGATACAGGACCTTGTCATTGATGAGCAGCTCAGTGGGGGTGTGCAGGCCTTGCAGCAGCACCAGTTCATTGGGTTGCTCGTGAACAGCGTAAGACAGAGGCGTCCCGATCCCTCCCTCTGCGGGCCGCAGCCACAGGCAGATGGTGAAGGCCCGCAGTGCTGGGACGGAGTGTTTCACAACAGCATACATGTAGTTTGTCCGAGTTGGGAAGGACAGTCTGTAGCCCTCTGGGAAAGAATGCCCTGAGACACCTGGGGAAACAGGAAGAGAGTGTGAATATGTAAACAAAAGAATAGAAATCAATGAAGTCATCTACAGTGATCTGGCAAGAGGATCAAATAGATTTCCTGCCTTTATCATACACTGTATCTGCACTTTCTTCACATAAAAACAAGTGATCTGTTTTTTAGTTTTTTTCAAAGCAGGGCATGAATCTCATAGTCTTTCTGATCCTTCTTTTTCTTTTACATAAGTTAAACATAATTTATTCATCATAAAGAAACCCCATGGCATGATTTGATTAAGAGTAATCTAAAAATGAAACATCTGAGGTAACTTTTATGCCAGAATATTTCTCATCATTAGTGACTTGAGTCATCACGCAAGTGGTTAATCACAGTATCGTTTCTCTCATCATCTTGTACACCTCTTTATTCTGGTTATGTCCTTTTTCCCTCTCTGTGAATGCTTACCTTCCTCCAGTCCTGAGATTCGGTGGTGTAGTTTATTGATGCCGTGGTCGATTTCCTGTCTGTGTCTCTCCGTTTCCAGCTTCAGGGCTTTTCTCTCTTTGTCCAGCAGCTCCACCTTCCTCTCCAGCTCCCCCTCTAAGTCTTCCATCCTCCAGGGCTTGTCATCACCAGCCCTGTGCCCAGGATCAGCCAACCTTTCTGGGCCACCAGACACCCTGCCTTCTTCTGGCACTCCTGAGGTGTTGCTGTCCGTCTGGTTGTGAGGAAATGGGCCAATGTCTGACTGCAGAGGAGGAAGACAGAGGATGGAAACTGGTTCACAGTGTGGGTTTTACAGTCAAAAGTACACTCACTCTTGTTCAGGTAATATAATGTATTTACGACTTTATGTCGCTTGCATGGTTATGTAAGAAAAATTATTACAAACATTAATAATTAATATTGCAGAAACATTACATCACGCCTGGAGTTACATCTAAGGGCTGATTTAATAAGGTTTCACTGTGCTGTTGTCAATGTAATGTTTCATCCTTAAAGGAATAATTCAACATTCCTTGAAGGACTATTTCTTGTGAGGTTGCTAGGTACATGGCCAAGAAATAGTCCTGCACGTAACCCCCGTAAAGCCAAAAATTGTTGTATTTCCCAACATTACCTTCCATAAAATCCATACATTTTACAGTTTATTTTTTGTACGAATTACTCAAATGAGATGTAACATGTGACTTTGTGAACTTTAGAGGTGCTGGTAGGTGGATTTTGTTCCTGTGGACAGAGCTAGGCTAGCTGTTTCCCCCTGTTTGTAGTCTTCATGCTAAGCAAAGCTAACTGGATGCCAGCTGCAGCATAACTAAAGCAGGGTATGTACTTTGAAGCTCTTGTTGTGCCAGAAAACAACAAAAATGTCTGTATCCAAGTGTCAAACACATGAACGGGTCTTCATTAAGATGAGCCATCTCATGCCTTCAGGGACTTCTTTCAATTAAGTATAACACTGCAAATAATTGCAAGTCAGAGAAAGCTGCCTAGAGAATGAACCATTTCAGTCAACAACAAATTGCTTGGCCCCGCTGCATAATGGTTCACTGAAATAAACACCCAAACCACAAGGGAAGGAATGTGGGAAACACAGACTCTGCAAGAATCTAAAACCTGCGTGGTCCAGTATATCCACCAAGCATATGGTTGAACAGTATGCAGTAGAAATACAGAGATGCCATGAGGGAGTTCATACAGAAAATACATGCACATACAGTCCTCTGAACAATACACAAAAGCCTTACAGTGTGCACTGTGCTTACCTATATTGTATAAAATGATACAGATTGACTAAGGCTATAGGGGAAGGGAATTACTCCCTACAGTGATAACTACTGTGTGAAAATGAGACAATCTGAAATGACGACACAAGCTGCAGAAGAGGACAGATGTTAATGTCATCCCTGGTTTTAAAATGAACATGTTGCAGAGGAGTTCAGGTATTGATTTTTGTCCTGAAAAACATACAAGATGGAGGGAATTTCCAACATAATCCTCAAGTCATCCTATTTAGCATGCATGTTTTCCAGGAGACGTATCACTCTATCCCTAGAATCCCTAGAGCTTTTATCTCGGGACAAAGTTACAGTCTGTGGTCAAATCAACTTGTAATTGTAAATTTCTCTTATCAGAAAGTTGTAATGCCCGTATCTTCAAGCACAAACACATTTGCTGTAATAGTTGATGTCTTGAAACTGAATCCAAAATCATAGTTATGCAAGTTGCTATGGACTACCCACTATGATGCATCTACTTAAATCCTGTGTATGCTAATGGAGAGTCTTTGGCGCCGTTGGTGTTCTAGCCTCAAATATATCTGACAGTCTTGTTATTGAGCCTGGGGTTAGGCTGCAAGGCAGGTATTTACATGTTCAGATGCCAAACATTTCTAGAGAAAACTAAATTGCAATATCCTCTAATACATAAATGTATAGAAAATAAATCTATAGTGCCATAAGTGTGGGGAAGGCATCTTTACTTAGCCGCACACTGTCAGTCTGTTGGTCGCTCCAGCACAGAGAACATGGTCAACGTTACCTGCTAAACTGCTAAACATTAGCATGTTAGCATTGTCACTGTGAGCACGTTACCATGCAGATGTTAGCATTTAGCTCAAAGCACCGCTTTTCCCAATTTTGATAGTTTGATTTTGGTCTCATTTTAAGTAGTTGTTCAAGGTTTTCTGCAGTGTTTTCAGTCATGGAACTTGAACATCTTGAGGTGTTTTCCTGTTGAGGTATTAAATTGTAAATGTCATGTATTTCAGAAACGCTACAATTTCTGCATTTTAAAGCGATTTTTAAGAGACCTGAATTGTTGGCAGAAATACGGAGCAATAAATAATGTGAGCATTAGAGATGCAGAAATGTCAACTTTTCAGAGCCCATATAAAAATTGAGTGCCATAATCGGTTTACACCCATCCATGCTGCCTTATATTAGCCTTATGTAAAACAACTGCAGGATAACAAGAGCATCTATTCTTTCATTTGATCAATCAAGAAATTATGATAATGAAATAGAAAACAAGCCACGTAGCACAGGCGGAAGACACGGCTCCTCGCTCTTATTTCAAACACAGCCTGTACTAAAGGTACAGCACAGTGCGAAGGATCACCTCACTGGAGCTGGATCAGCATAATATTACAGAGAACTTACTATCACTGAGCCTCTGGTTATAATGGAAATCATACTGATGTTGCAGGAAAAAAACAATCATAACTGCTCAAACTGCTATCAGAGACTATGGCCCAGTGTACTGGTAGGTATGCTTCAAATGGAAAACCATTAAAGTTCCTCCACATTTACACAATTTGCAACACATCACCTTGACTGACCAGATGTTGGTCAGGACACACAGTGAAGCTAGTGTGTTATTGAATGCTAATGAGTGATTTTAGTTGGACACTTTTTCTTCTTGACATGTGAAGGAGGGATGGCACTCTAGGTTTTGTGGTTGTGGAGAAATACGTGGACATCTAGTGAATGGTACTGAGAGTGTGTGCATGATGCATGATCAGCAAAACACTCGCATGAGCAGACCACATGCAAGAAGGAAGCTGGGGAGGTGAGGCGTTTAACACAGACTGCCTAGTATCCCCTGATGAGTTCTTGCAAACGTTCACATGATCTGATGTAAACACCACACTGTGCCACTGAAGTAGGCCAAGTACCACACAGAGACGTGACTTGGATGGTAAAAGAAGCAGAGTGGGATACAGTGTTATGTTTTAGGTTTGACTACATATCACCCTGAAGCCCGTGACCGCCATTCAGTCAAATGTGAGCCGAAGAATCTGAATTCCTCAGTTTGGTACGATTGTTCAACCCTTTTGCATTGTGGAGGTTTCCATCTGACAGTGGCGATATGGAAAACAGACAAAGTGTGCGTAGTCCACAAAGAGAGTGACCCATACAGACATGTCCTACATAAACTACTGCCGAGTGAGGAGTACTATACTGCAGGGAAGCACGTGTCGGTGTGCTTTCAACAAATATAGGCAACTCATAAATTATGCATGCTATTTCTTCAGCCAAAAATGAGGTTATACATCATCGGATTGCAGTCAGATAAGGGCACGTTTCACGTTACTCTGCTGTATCCTCTCCTCTGCTGCTCCTTCCTACCCCCCCCCCCCCCCCCCCCACTTATCTTTATCCTCATCTCCCCTCTCCCTCCTCACCCCCCCTTTGTTTCTCTCTGTTTCCCCAGCCTCACTTTTCATCTCTGTCCCTTCTTCTTCTTCTTCTTCTTCTTCTTCTTTAATTTTAAACCTCAATCTGTTTTCTTGGCATGATGAATTAGCAACCTCGCCAAAGCAATCACTTCTTGTATTATTAAAGGCGTTAACAGATGACGAGTTGTGATTATACACAATGAGGATGTTATCAGCAATTAACATCAATATCATTTCAAATTGAATCACCTGATCCAGTTAATTGATTATATTGTAAGTACGCAGACAAAAAGGAAGATAGTCCTATATTGTTTCCTTTTCTAAGATTAATAGATCACAATTGTTGTTTTTAAATACCTACCAATTAGTGAATTGCTTCACTTGATGTTGTTTACAAAAAAAAACTGCGCTTGGCTGCCAATATCCAATATCACACACACACACACACACACACACACACACACACACAACGTCTTTTGGATAACTCACTTGTTCTCATTCAAAATTCAACAACCTTCCTTTCATAAACCACTCATGCATGCCCAGAAATCCTAAAGGGGACTATAGAGTGAAGAAGAGACAAACATAGCCATAGATCAACTCTGGTGATCAGCCTATTTCAGTAAAATATAGCTAGAGTTGGAGTTATTGTATGAATATTCAAAGCCGTTATCAGACCATGAAACAGCACTCTCTGTGAATCTCATAATAGAGAGATCTTTCTTTAAACCCCATCATGTGGGACCAAAGACTCCTTAGGATTCATTCTCAAGTATTGTTTTAGTTGCGGAAGATGATTTATGCGTTTCTTCACACTCTACTAACCTCCAGCTTCTCTATGCGGTCTTTGAGCTGCGTGATAGCCTGCTCTAGTTCATCCACAGCCCTGACGGTGAGCAAGTGGACACTCTCGGGCGTCGATGCCGGGCTGTCCCGTACCATTATCCGCTCCAGGTGCGTCTCCTCCGCCGTGCTTTTCCCCCCTAACAGCCCCGCAGCGCCCCCGCGTCTGCCCGCGCTGCTGCTCCTGCCGTCCAGCCCCTTCTCACACTCGGACAGTTTCCCCGTCAGCTCCCGGATGGTCCGCTGGTCCGTTAATATCTGATCCTTTTGCTGCAGAACCGTCTGCCGGAGCTCCTCCGCGGTGGTGCGGAGGTAGCCCCAATCTTCGCCCGCGTACAGCGACGGATCGTCCGCTTGTTGCTGAAAGTTTTTCGGGTTGCACTCACCGGCGGGGATCGGCGTGCAGATGAGTCGACTGACCGTTGGGTCGTGCCCGGTGAGTCCGGTGACCCCGTCCAGCCCGCCGAGCCCGATGTTGAAGGTTGGCGCTTCTGAATCGGGCGTTTCAGAACCATGGAGAGCGCCCAAAGATCCGACCCGGGCCACGGAGCTCCCTGCAGCAGGGGTCTGCGCCGCCGCGTCCGGATACAGCGAGTGGTTGTCGGTTGCTGGTTGCTGCTGCGCCGCGGCAGCTCTGGAGGATCCGGTGTGGACGGCTGCGATGATGCAGATAACCGCTCCGATGAAGGCCACCATCCCGGCGGCCAAGATAATAACAATGAACTTCAGGGTGGCGGCGGGGGCGATCGATTATTAGAAAAATCTAATAATTACACTCAGACTCCGTGACAAAACTAAAAGCCCCAAAGCAACAAAAGTGTCAGATTATTTTCATGCATTAAATGCAGAAAAAGATCCCTCCTCACTTTCCCCGTCTTCCACAAGAACCAGCGACCAGAACCAGAGAGTTCCGCACCATAATTGAGTGATCATGGAGTCAAAACATCAGAAGCAGGCAGCCCGTGTTACACCTCCTCCCCCAGTTCAGCGCGCATGTCCTCGGTAGTCAGGCAAAATCCAGCCTGTTAATACTGAAGCAGAATGAGATGGAGAGAGATGGAGAGAGATGGAGAGAGAGATGGAGAGAGAGAGAGAGAGATGCTGCTCCATGCAGTCACTTTTTGTACATTTTGTCTTCCTCCTGTAACCTAAAGCTAACTTTACCAGCAGTGTTTAAACTGTAATCTGTAATCTTTTTTTGAAATTGTGCACAGGGGATACAAATATCAAACATTTTCGCTCTCAATAACACATCAGATTGTCATACAGATCATACAGATGTTGCAGCAGATGCAACCTCAAAGAAGAGGTCACATTTTTGTGTTTTTCTTTTTTACTTCTCTTTTTTTCTCCAGCTTTCATTGAAGATGCAGTTCTAAACTGGATCTTTCCTGCATGCGCAACAACCGCTATTATATCAGAAAATGAGTTTTTTCCTCCCCGTGGCTTAATATTTTCCTGCTCAGCAACACATTACAGGCCTTCCATAATATGACGTGTGGATGGCCATAAGTCAGCCTCAAGGCTCCCTATGGATCAGCTCTACAGCAGCAGAGATGACAGAATGATGGCCCTAGTGGGGTCTGTGTATGTGTGTGTGTGTGTGTGTGTGTGTTGCAGAGCATAATGTAGAGCTGGCGCTATTAGCGAGTTTCATTAAACCAGGCTTGCCAGTAAAAATGAACGTTAATCGCAGTGTGATGCATGCACACGCGTAATTAAAAAATAAATGTATGAGCTTGCATGAGAGAGGCCAAGTGAGAAAATGAGATACAAAGACAGGTGTGAGAAGAATCTTCTCTGCGTGAGGGAAGCACCTCTTGTGTGTATAAATTAGTGTGTGATGTGCATTCTCACACAAGTATTAAGGGGGATTTGAGCTAAGAGTCACGGGCGCTGAAAGCTCTAATATGAGATGGGTGAGGGAGAAGACATCCAACATGTCTGCAGCAGAAAATAGCTCCAGCTCTAGAATAGTAAAGCAGATTGTTAAGTGCTTCTGTAGAGACGGGGACAGGAGGCCGGGAAGAGTAAATACTAAACAGTCACTCCTCACACAGAAGTAGGAGTGACGTCTGAGATCCACACATTTGTATTCAGAGAATACACTAAATGTCACTAGTGGCATTTTTGACTGTAAATAGCTTTGCAGCAGAAGTGAGGGTTCTTGTTGGAGTCATTTTCCTCGTACTTGTCGCTGTTCTACACCTAATGTTGATTGTAGCTTTAAAGGCTTTTTATTTCAGTATTTTAGGATGATGGAGGTGTACGCAGCGGCTCCGTACGTGGATGCATTTGGGGATTAAAGTATACAATTATGTTTTCTTTTGCTTATTGGGACTAAATGATTGTTCAACACTGCAGCACAGCCCATTTTCAGCCCACTGAGTCTGAGCTTTAATAAAAAGGGGTTCAAGTGCATTAAAAAAGGCCAGTCTGGGTGAAGCATTCTGGACACCGCCGCCCAGTTAATGATCGAAATATACTGCTGATGTATTATGTCCATAAAAGCCTCTGTGAGAGACTCTGTGGCCAGCAAGTCTGAGCTCAATTTATCATCGGTGTCACCCTCGACCTTTATGTTGTGTGCTGCAGTAAAGTTTTCCTTTGTTGGGAATTTTTCATTTTGTTAATGCACTTTTTTCCCTTAATCCATAATCTATGCCGGGGATTTTGGTCAGAGCTGCTCAGTTACTCGAAAGTCAAAAAACATTGCTTCTATTACAAAAAAACGTGCCATTCTTTGTCTGTTGATGTGTTTGTAACTGTGGCAGCTGAGTGAAAACAAATGCCTTATTTCGAGCTTTTTAGCAACATTGTTTTGTAAGTTACTGTTGTTTTTCCTGCTTCTGTGGCATATTATGGATCCTCTGAAGAATCTGGTGCTTGATTGTTTCAGCTGTAATTCAATAAACGTTTAAAGGCCCCCTGTGGCAGGAGAGTGAACTGTATATATATACATTAAAGAGCTACTAATGGTCTGCAGTAGTCCAGCCTGCACCATAGTCCCCCAGTGAGTCCATCCTCCCGCCAAACGCTGACCCAGCCTTTTCCACCAGCTCCTCCAGCCGCCTGTAGCCTTTGTCTGTCATACAGCCTCCCCAGCAGACCGCAGCATAAAAGAGGATACTTGTCACCACAGACTGGTAAAACATGTGCATCATTTTACTGCAGACGTCAAAGGACCGAAGCCTCCTTAGGAAAGAAAGCCGGCTCTGTCCCTTTCTGTAGAGGGCATCTGTGTTCAAGGACCAGTCCAGCTTATTGTCCAGGTGCACACCTAAGTATTTGTAAGTCTGCACCACCTCAATGTCCACCCCATGAATGTTGACTGAATGTAGACCTGCAAAAGTCCACCACCATCTCCTTGGTCTTGGAGGTAGGAGGCAGTTCTTATCGCTCCAGTCCCTGAAGGCCTTCGTCAGGCCCCTTTACTCCCCTTCCTGCCCATTCCTGACACACGCCATAATAGACATCATAGTATTTCTGGATGTGGCAGGACTCAGAGTTGTACTTATAGTCCACTGTGTACAATGTGAACAGGAAGGGAGCTAAAACAGTCCCCTGTGGAGCCCCAGTGCTGCTCACTGTCGTCCCCGAGACACAATTACCCAGCCAGGTAATCTGTGATCCCCGAAGCACAGGAGGGATCCACCCCCATCCCTTCGAGCTTGTCCTCGTAATTCTTTGTAATGGAGCATTTGCAAGGATCTGACTTCTTGCAGCACTGTCTGTGATCAGATGATATTTAATATGTTAAACTAAATCGATATGCGTCTGCTTCTTACGTAAGACTGTCTTAGCATGCAGAGGGGATGCTTGTGAAATATTGAACCAAAGTTAATATTATGATATTGAGAGAAAAGAAGAGATGAGAAGAGGGAACAAGAAAGAGATTAAATAAGTGTGTGTTATGAAGCTGTTTAACATTCCAGTCATGTCTCCAGTTAGTTTATGGTGCCATCTAGTGTACAAGGCTCTCTCTCTCTCTCTCTCTCTCTCTCTCTCTCTCTCTCTCTCTCTCTGTCTCTCGCTCTCTCTCTCTCTCTCTCTCTCTCTGTCTCTCTCTCTTTCTCTCTCTCTCTCTCTCTCTCTCTCTCTCTCTGTCTCTCTCTCTCTCTCTCTCTCTGTCTCTCTCTCTTTCTCTCTCTCTTTCTGTCTATCTCTCTATCTCACACACACTCTCTCTCTGTGTGTGTCTCTCTCTCTCTCTCTCTCTCTCACTCTCTCTCTCTCTCTCTCTCTCTCTCTCTCTCTGTCTCTCTCTCTCTCTCTCTCTGTCTCTCTCTCTTTCTCTCTCTCTCTCTCTCTCTCTCACTCTCTCTCTCTTTCTCTCACTCTCTCCCTCTCTCTCTCTTTCTCTCACTCTCTCCCTCTCTCATTCAAGACACCTTTACTCCCGTCCTCCCCCTCGTTAGCCCGGCCACTAAAGTTACTATCTCTAATGGTGTTTGCTTCATCGGAGTCGATGAAGTGTTTCAGATGCGGAGCAGAGGGACACTTAGTCCGCTCCTGTCCGGAGAAGGCTGAAGCACAGCGGCCCGCTCCTGCCGCTGCTGCGGGCGGGGATCCGGCCACGGGGGCTCCGGTGGTTCCCCCGGCTCCGGGGGCTCCGGTAGTTGCGACTGCCCCCGCGGGCGGCGGCCCCCAGCTCATTGAGACACATGAGCTGTCTGATGTGTGGAGGGGTTTTAACAGGAATAACAGGCAGTACACCTGGAGTCACTCAAGAGGAAATGTTTTATCTCTGGCCAGACTGGACCGCCTCTATTGTTTTAATCACCATGTGAACATCTTTAAGAGAAGTCACATTCAGCCTGTGGGCTTTTCTGATCACTGTCTTGTCTCCTGTTCTGTTTTTATAAAAAATGTTCGTTTAAATAGCGCCTATTGGCATTTTAACACAGCTCTTTTAAATGACCAGGTTTTTAGAACTGCTTTTAAATTGTTTTGGTGTTCCCACAGAGAGAGCAAACCTGCTTTTAGCTGTATTCAGCAGTGGTGGGATTTTGGCAAAGTACAAATTAAACAACTTTGCCAGCAGTTCACTCGCACTAGTCACTAGAGACATAACCCGGTCTATGAAGGATCTGGAGACGGAGGTAGTAGAACTGCAGACTTTAGCAGAGTCTACAGGAGATCGAGGGCTTTTAGACTCCCTCAAGTCCAAAAAATCGGCCATAGCCAGCATGCTGGGCGTTACGGCACAGGGAGCTCTGGTCAGGTCTCGTTTCCTGAACATCTCACAGATGGACGCCCCCTCTCAGTTCTTCTTTGGGCTGGAGCAGAAAAATGGACAAAGGAAGATCATTCATGCTTTACGATCGGGTAACGGCTCGGAGATCTCAGACTCATCTGAAATCAGGAAGTTTGCTGCCGGTTTCTACAGAGACCTCTTTAAGAGTGAATGGTCACATAATCCAGATGTGCACAGCAGTTTCCTCAATGGTTTCCCTCAGGTAAGTACGGAAGCAAACCGTCACCCCGAGGCAGACATAACTCTGCAGGAGCTGTTCACAGCCATGGCGAGTTTGCAGAGCGGCAGAGCTCCGGGGATGGACGGCCTTCCTGTGGACTTCTATAAGTCCTTCTGGTCTGAAATAGGAGAAGACCTGCTCGAGGTCCTGACAGACAGTCTCCAGAGAGGGAGGCTACCTCTGAGCTGCAGGAGGGCCGTCATCACTCTGCTGCCCAAGAAGGGAGACCTACAAGACCTCAAGAACTGGAGGCCAGTCTCTCTGCTGTGCACGGATTATAAAATCCTGTCCAAAGCTCTGGCCTTGAGGATGAGAGAGGTGATGGCGTCCATCATCCACCCCGGCCAGACTTACTGTGTGCCCGGCAGGCTCATAAGTGACAATGTCACTTTAATTCGAGATGTTTTGGAACTCTCCAGTTCATTGGCTATAGACTTATTTATTTATTTATATACGGTCTTATTTCCATAGACCAGGAAAAGGCTTTTGACCGGGTTGAACACCAGTACTTATGGCAGACTTTGGCTGCCTTTGGGTTCAACCCAGGCTTTATAGCCAAGATACGGGTTCTCTATAGTGACATTTTGAGCGTCCTGAAAATAAATGGTGGCCTGAGTGCTCCTTTTAACATCCAGAGGGGGGTGAGACAGGGATGCTCTCTCTCTGGCATGCTGTATTCTGTAGCCTTCGAGCCTCTGCTTCACAAACTGAGAAATGATCTTAGTGGTGTGTGTTTCCCTCATTGTAATGTGCCTTTTAAGTTGTCTGCGTATGCTGATGACCTTATTGTGCTGGTCAATACACAAAGAGATGTGGACATTTTAGCAGACGCTGTCAACAAGTTTGGTTTTATCTCATCTGCAAAGGTAAACTGGGGGAAGAGCGAGGCTGTGATGGTGGGGGAGGGGCTGGGGGATCGGCTCAGGCTCCCTGGTGCTTTAGTCTGGAGGAAGGGAGGGCTGAAATACCTTGGAGTTTTCCTCGGCGATGAGGCCTTCACAAGGAAGAACTGGGACGATGTCCTTGAAAAGGTTAAAGGTCGGCTCTCAATGTGGAAGTGGCTTTTACCAAAGATGTCCTACAGAGGCCGTACCTTGATTTTAAACAACCTTGTTTCATCTGCCCTGTGGCACCGGTTGGCCTGCGCCGATCCTCCAGTTTCTCTCCTGGCTCAGATACAAAGGGTTTTAATTGATTTTTTTTGGGACAGGATGCACTGGGTCCCACAGAGTGTCCTCTTCCTTCCTAAGGAGGAGGGGGGGCAGGGCCTGGTCCATTTAGCCAGCAGGGGCGCTGCTTTCCAATTTTCCAATTCCTACAAAGACTGCTTACTGGACCAGAGGACACTCTGTGGAGACCTTTATCCTGTTGCATCCTGAAACGTTTTAACAACCTGGGTCTAGATTTTAACCTGTGTTTAATGGATACCACTGAGATGAGCACATTGTCCCTGCCGGGTTTTTATAAGAGTGTTTTTAGGGTGTCGAACCTGCTGAAGAAAGAGAGACAGGAGAAGGCAGGTTCCCTGTACTGGCTCCTACAGGAACCCGTCCTGTTGGGCACTTGGCTGGATTGTCCCAGCTGGGGAGGGGCCACACTGTCCAGACTGCTGCAGACTGCAGGGGTCTCCACGCTGGGACAGGTAGTGGAGCTGTCTGGGCCTCGGCTGGAGGACCCCGCTAGACTGTACCGTTGATAAAAGAGTTTATCAACGGTACAGTCGCTCCAAACAGAGAGGATCCGTATCCTGCCATCTGCCTGGCCCCGGATTATAAAAACTGTAGCGGACCTCTGATGGAGCCTGTAAATCCTGCCTCCCTGGAGGGGGCCTCAGGGAAAACCTTTTACAAACTAATGGTAAAAACTTTGAACAGAGACAACTTAAACGGACGGACTGACACTCCATGGAGGAGTTACCTGGGTCTGGATCCCAGATCAAGACCTTCATGGAGGTCTTTGTACAAACCTCCACTGTCAAAAAAACATGCTGACTTGCAGTGGAGGATCCTTCATGGAATCATAGCAGTGAACTCCTTTGTGTCAGTCATCAATCCATCTGTGGAGGACAAATGTCCATTTTGTGACCAAAGAGAGACTGTCTTTCACTGTTTTTATGAGTGTCACAGTCTTTCTGCACTGTTTCTGTTTTTACAAACTGTTTTTACCAGATGTGGAGAGGTTTTTAACAAACAGATTTTTATTTGTGGTTTTAAATACACTCGCCAGCACAAGCACAAATGCCAGGTTTTAAACTTTGTTTTAGGACAGGCCAAGATGGCGGTGTATGTGAGCCGGAGGAGGACGGTGGAGGACGGGTTGATCGTTGATGTTGTTCCTGTGTGTGTGAAGATGATCAAGTCCAGAGTCCTGGTTGATTTTAGCTTTTATAAGGCAGCAGGTGACCTCGTTCCAGCAGGTCTGGGGTTTTAAAAAGGTTCTCTGTTCTGTGGCAGAGGGAGAACTCAGCTATGGAGATGTGCTCGTCTAAGTTATTTATTTATTTATGGAAGGTTTTTCAATGTAATTTATTAGGCTTTATTTCTGGAAGGTTTTTCAATGTAATTTATTAGGCTTTTAAATGTACGCTGTGTACATTTGAAGAGCAGCTAATAAAGTTGATTTCAAAAATCAAAAAATCTCTCTCTCTCTCTCTCTCTCTCTCTCGCTCTCTCTCTCTCTGTCTCTCTTCCAGGACCTCTTATCTATTGAACTATAAATCATTAAACCAGGAGCCAAAGGTTTCACCGTTTGCTTCTTTACTTCCTGTCTGGATTCTCTCTCATACATGCATTGAATAGAATAAAATACAGTCATGACGTTTACCACACCACACCTACAGTTCATGGGGAGTTTACCAACTCTCTGGCATGTCAGAGAGAGAAAAGCAATGTACAGTTTGACAATAATAAATCTGTCAGAGCTGTGGGTCGAGTGGAGCTCACGGTGTATTACAGCTTGGCAACATGGGGTCGGGTATTGGACTTAGTGCCAAAACATGATTGCTGAAGTAAGGAAAGAAATCAATAACTTTCTTTCCGCTCATCTGAGGTTTTGATTAAATATGGCAGAGCAACTCCCTTTTCTGTATTTCATACCAAAATGTAGGGACACCACTGCTTCTTTTTTTGCCTTGTACAATTTGTGCAAGGAGGATTTTGACATCTAGAGTGATTAAAGTATAAGGATTATAGGATTTTTAGTACATATGACCACGGAATTCTGCATTAACCAATCAAAAATGAGGAATATTAGTGATATTACTGTATTAAAGGATTGGGATTGAGCAAATCATGGATTTCAAAATATGCTCGAATTACAAGTGCCCTTGTGACATTTTCATATTCAGTCAAGTGAAGTCAGTTTCATTTATATAGCCCTAGTGCTAGCCCTATGCCCCTAGGGCTTTACAATCTGAACAGCAGACGAACCCCACGGTCTTTAGACCCTCAACAAAAGGAAGAAACCTCAGAGGGAGCAACAGAGGGGGGATCTTCACTTCTGTTTTCCTCAGATATTATTGCAGCTCCATGGCTGCATGTGCAGGTTATTTTCAGGCATTTAGGTTTCCACAAGCTACTAATGTATTTTGTATGGACAACAAGTTGTTCAGAATCAGCTGGAAAAACTGAACACTGATTTCTTTGTGACCCATCTTTGGATGTAAATCCAGCTCTTGAAGAACTGATATTAAAGATTAATGTTGGTGTTATTATATATTTCTTGTCAACAAATCCCACGAAAAAAAAATACCTAAGTATTGTCTGTGCATCCAAAGCCTGATACAGATTATTCCTCTGGGCCAAAGTCTAATCCCCAACAAATACACCATTTACTTCTGTTTGAGTAATGTTTGCAAACTACAGCATCCATCTGTTTTAGGAAATTAATTAACCTTTTTAAAAAATGAAAGTATATATTCATGACCTACATATGAAGATATAGTATCTTTATACGTAGGTATGTATACGTAAGTATTGTCTGTGTATATATATATACATATATATATATATATATGTATATATATATATGTATATGTTGTCTGTATACTGCATATTGAATTTGTACATTGCAGAGTGAAAACAGATCTCTGTTATAGTCTTGAATAACACATACAATGTGGCAGATGCACACTCACACACACTCACATGCCCAGACAGTCAGGGTTTATAGCATGTGTCAGTGTGTTTTATGGTTGAGCCATGTTTAATTATTTACTCCGGTCTTTCTCAGGCCACAGTGGTGTCGATTACCAACACACTGAGCTGCCTCCTCTCCTCAACTCCACGTCCACTTCAATACGATTAACTCTCTTTTCTCACCGAGGCTTTGGCATCATTTGCTGGATGATTTAAGACCTGCAGACCCTCTCGAGGTTTCACTGACAGCTGCACTACTCTGGATATAATAATGTCGGGGATGAATAGTGATCAGCTGCATCGCTCCACCTTGGGGATTTACTCAGTAAGTAACAAATTCTTTTGTGTGGGCTAGTGGCTCAAATTAGACAACAAACTTACCTGCAAGTAGGCGGGTGCAATAAATAACCACAGGAGTAAGAGCCTTGTAAGAGTGGTCTGTCCTTAGTTTTCTGGTTGATTTCTTTTCAAGAAACTCTTCAGGAAACTCTGGAGAAAACATTTCTCGGTTACATAGGAGTGAAGCTCTGTTCAACTTTTTGAAGCAAACATGATGTGAATTCACCTAGTCAGTTTTAAATTCAAGGAGTATTTCCTTTGCTTAAGAACAGGAGAGATTTGAGTCTGAGGCTGCCGGTGCTGGGAGGGAGAGTTTGTGCTCATAAATACAGATTGAATTAAAGATGGATTTTATTGATTCTCCTTTAGGTGGGTCTTAAAGTTTCTCTGACTTTGGAAATTCAACAGAAAACTGTGGTGTAAATGTGTGTGTGTCTCTCTCTCTCTCTCTCTCTCTCTCTCTCTCTCTCTCTCTCTGTGTTTGTTTCCCAAACAGAGCTTGATGGATGAGTTCAACCCCAGCCTACAGAAACTGGTTTCACTGGGTAACAGCTACATCCAAGCTTTCCAGGGTAAGAAAGAAAGACAGAAAAACAATCTGCTAATCAGAGACTCTCTCACTTGTGGGTCATTTGTGAGTGAAATTCGCACACTTACCTTTATAAGGGCTATAAACTAAACAAACTGTAATGGCGGTACACAAGACATGGGAGCTGTCAGGCATCTGTTTCATTATACTTAATTCCAAAGTCCACATGCTTTGGGAATATCCTGGCGCTGTTATAGCCTTGGTTATGGGCCTGCAACCGAGGCCTGCAGAGGTTGTTATGACTACATTGTCATTGTATAGACAAACTATATTTGATTTCCATATATTATATATGATTTCTATGCTCTATATCTGACTGTGTTTCCTTTAAGTCCTGTAAGGAAGAGAAGAGCAGAGGTCATTTCAGAGACAGGATTAACATTTTTAATTTGAATCTGAATGTACAGTAATTGCGTCTGTATTTTATGACTTAATTATCCACCATCATAATCACCTCTAATCCCAGCATTAAATATGAAAGGCCTTTAAAATGTTGCAAATGAAATTCAGCTACAGAAGCAGGTTTACATGGCGATGCTTTTACACATCATAATACATTACAGGTGTTTTGGTTTAATATACGCCAGAGCACCAATGCTACGTCATCAACAGCTGACGTCGCACCACTGCACCAAAGGCCTGCAGACTTCAAATACAGATTACGATGTCTCTTGTTCTCAGTTCTCTCTGTGTAGAGTCATAACATCACGACATGTTGATGAGTTCAAGCCAAGAAGAAGAACTAAAAAAAACTTTGAGTCTGAGTCAGATTTGACTGATGCAGCTTCTCCTCATACATACAAAAAAATGTATTTCTCAAATAGGTAGTGGATGCTGTTCAGACCCTCCCTATCCATTGTTATTAAAGCACTATCACATAGGTGTTCATTACATTTCATTAGTCTCACAGCCCAGGGGAGGGTTTGATTGGTTGGCGTTGGCTGTAGCCCCATCTGTCCAAAAACAAGGCCAGTTTCTTTCACCTCCAGCTAAAGCTCACTCAAGTTAGAAAGAGCAGAATACTTGTGCACAAGGATAAATGGGGCAAAGTGAGTAAATCTAGCTTGAGCCACGGCTAGCTCTGGCTATCTCATCTAGCTTTAACTGGATTCAACTGTTTTATTTGGAATTATACATTTCTGTGACATTAAACATTTTATATGTTAAAACACTTGTCAAGAAGTGAGATTCTAGTCTAAAGAAACGTTTGATTAAATACTGTATTTGTATATGTTGCTGTATTTTGGCTTTGTAGGGCAGTATAGTAGAAATATAGCTGTGTCAATAGCAGGTGGTAGCAATAGCAGAGTGAAGACGGATTTTATGGTTTTATTGCTTATCAAGAAAAATGTGATTTCACTATAATTTTATGCTACTGTTTTCTAAGTAAACATATTTCCAAATGATTGCAGAGAGATAATTGTGTGTATGGTAATTTGAATTATTGAATAATTTCCTTTATTGTAATTAATGGTTCTGTCAGGGAAACGAATTGTTCCAAATGAATTTGCATCTCAAATGACGATTGTGTCTGTGTGTGTTTCAGCTTTTGCTCTAACAAGTGAGGCCTACTTCAGTGCACTTTCAAAGATCGGAGAGAAGGCTTTCCACACCTTGTCCTCACACTCTCTGGGTATGTGTGAACACACGACTGTGATTACTGAGTGGAAACACAAAGAAGTTGTTTCTGTATCTACAATCCAGGATGTGAGCGGTTCGTTTATGGCCTTTTGTGACATTAAACACTTTTCTTCGGTATCATGAAGACCAAAGTTTACCCTCGAGCTGCACTTTATTGCTCCTTTCACAACTACTAAGAACCAGTGCACGTGTAATGTGTGTGTGTGTATGTGTGTGTGATTATGACAGTGTGTTATAAAGACTACAAGACTTTTACTTAGAGCTCAGACTGAGTTAATATTTGTACTGAACTCAGATCAAAAACGTGGCAGAACCGTCTAATTAGATTCTTACTCATGACAACAGTTAGGTTCAGAGCTAAACACAGTGAACATTTGAGTCTGTTTTTTCTTTACGAGAGTTCAAGCCAAGAGTGTCGGCAGAGTGGGTATCAGACGCCACCAGGCAACATGAATAATAGACGATGACAGGCAGCGGGCCGCGCTCCGTTCACTTAACCCAGCCACTCTGAAGGGGAGTCATGTTAGGTTTAGAGGAGTTTAGAGGCGGAAGATGTTGTCCAAACTGGATCATTAGTGTACTCTCACTGTACAGTTTCCTCAGTGAGGAAATCCCAGCATGCATTTCAGGGACTAAACGAGTTCAACATTTCCAGAATATGATGTTGTGACATGGTGAAACCTGATATTTAAACTGCTTTGAGCTTTGATCAAATGTTTAGGTCGCTCACTATGTATGTGGGTGCACAGCTACGCAGGGAGCTAAACACGATTTCAATAAAGGTTGAAGATAGCACGTTGGCTTTTTACTGGAGGCACCGTTTGACAACTAATTCAATGATAGATTCCATAAACATCATCACAGGTTGCAAACCACAAAATCATCCACATAAATCAAAGGTAAAATTAAACAGCTACAAGGAAACTGGTTTAATAACAGTATAGATTAGCTGTCAAATGAGTTACATTGCCCCTCATGTCAGGAAGAAACAAAGTATCACCAGTGGGAGATTAACTTTAAGTCCTCATAGGAAGTACAGCACAGTGATTAATCTAGTAAAAATACACATATTGCATACAATGTCATTTATTGTTTTCTAGTAATATATTAAGTATAATGTAACGCGTAATGTCTTTAAGGAGACATCCTGGTTCAGATCTCTGAGAGCCAAAGAAGACTCACCATGGAGCTGGAGGGAGTAGTAAGTTACATCAACACCACACTGCGTATGTACGAGCTCTTATGTGCCCCATTTTCTCATGTGTTTAATATGATTGTGTGTCTCTTTCCAGTTCCACTGGTTCAGTGTGGAGGTTCTTCAGCAGATGGACAATAACATAAGACTGGACAAAGACTACATATCAGTGAGTGAGGGCCAGGGCAAAATGGGACTCATGACAAGCTGCTATCTCACAATTATTTCCAGGAGTTATCTGATGAATTCATTTATTGATATATAGCTCACCGACCTCCCAGATGATGAAGACTGAAGAAGCCATTAGAATGAATGGGAAAACGTCTTCGTCTTCATTTCCACTGGATTGCTAATTTAAACCTTACATTGTCCTTGTCGTCAATTTCTTCTTCATTCCCCAGATGTAGGCGATGACTTGATGATGGAAGGAGACTCCGCTGATACTGACTTTTCACATAATATTCTTTATTTGCATCAAAGATCAGGATCAACAGGCATGCGCATCTTAACCTGGACAGCACCCGTAGCCGAATCAGTACTGCTGCCTCGAACACTGTTCAACCTCGTCCTTTATACATTTAGACATACATAGGGTCCTACTATAACTCATGAATCCATAAACTTATATTTCCCTAGGGTCCCTCAGTACCCCAAAACCTATGATATACAAGTTATTTGGACAACAGTCTAGGGGTCAAGGAAAAGAGACCTCTATAGCATAACTCCCACATTCCAAGGGAGACACCCAAACCATAATGAATCTTATCAGTATGGGGCCCCAACATCTGCTAGTTATTTACCTGGAACACTGCATACGTGACAACTTTGTACTGTGTCATTTTATGAAAAGATTGCTTTTATGATTCGTATCAAATAATACACATCATCCTACAGTGCCTGGGTGACTGACTTGATTTTACGCAGACGTGATGTGAATTCTCTGTCGTACAGGGCAGCAGGAAGCACTATGAGATGGAAGTCCACAACCAGGCAGCAGCTCTGGAGAGACAGCTGAGGAGAGGAGCCAACCAGGTTTGTAGCTTCTGTACCCTGGAGGAAAAGTACCAAAGTGTGCGAGTGTCCTTGTGCAGTATATATATATACTGTCAAATATATGTATCCTCAGGATTGTAGAGAGTATGTGCAGTTCCTCAGGGAGAGCCATGGCGAGGCTCTGAAGGAGGAGGAGAGACGACACCGCTTCCTGGCTGAGAAACACTGTGGCCTGATACAATCCATCGCTCACCTCATGAATAAGGTATACAACTTACTTCAAATAGCATTTATGAATTCAATATTTCATGGTTTGTTTTGTCTTATTGACTACAGGTGCCGAATGGGTCGGGTTTTGTCATACAGCTCACTGCAATGAATGTCAGAAGGACAATAACAGGAAGGCACTCAAAAGAGAATTCACAATAATGTGTAATGATTATGTGAGACTTTGTCGGTCCCCGTAGGGAAATTCCCCTGCTTTATAAGGTCAAGCACAGACCGGAGGCTTTGGAGGAAACAAACAGATACAGATTCAGTTTCCTCAGAGCGGGACTGATGCCACGCTAACAGGTCATCTGTTTGTTCTCTGGACTGTTTTTATTACACCACTCTAATGACCCAATCACATGTTTTATTGTGACTGACAGCCAAACCCTAGTTTTCATTTGAGGCTGTACCAGTGGTTCAGGGCTGACCTGACACACCTTTGTTTTTCCTGTTAATATTTAACATGAGAAAGTCAAAATGACAAAATGAAATGTAAAACTTATCAGATAAAAAGCCAAAACTTTGACTTACTAAGTAGATGTTTTGTCTCACTCAGTCAAAATGGAGACATTAAGACAAAAATCTGAAATAGTAAGTCAAAATTTTGAGATTGTAAGTCAAAATTATGACATAAAAAGCAAAACATTTTGAGTTATCAGAAGGATTTGCTTTTTTAAATCGACAGAAATGAGCTTCCATAAGTAAGCGTTTAATTCTGCAGCTTTAACCTGTTTGACCAGAACAGATTCGTATCACACAAACACAAAGAGACGGCAGTCTAATAGAAATGATGACATTTTTTATGTGCAACAACAACAACAACAACAGTACTATCAACAAATAAAGACGGCCACTGTTTATCATATGTGGTTTATACAGTCCAGCACTGAACATACATTCGTGTATATGAGGCATTTTTTTGTGAGTGTTAACATAAGCTGCTGTAACATAAGCTGGTAACTCTGTCGACCCTCACTCATTGACAGGATTTTTTTAAATCTTCATGAATGTGTGTGTTTCTGTGTGTGTGGTGTCGCAGACAGGAGGTTCTCTCCAGCAGAGAGCTGATGCCTGGTCAGAGGAGGTGAACGCCACCAGAGGACCCGAGGCCCAGCGACCCGCCACTGTGGACAGCTCTGTGAGTTTACAGACATCAGCTGCTGTTTGAACTGAATTATTAAATCACTGAATTATTCCAGCAGGAGGCTGGTTTTGCATTTGAATCTTTCAAAACTCCAAGAATATGCTGCTGCTGGTGTGAGCTGTAATCCTGTCTTGGGGGAAAAATGGATGACAGAATTTGAACCAGTCGAAACTTTTAAACTTTTGTCTGAATTCATGAAGCAAATATTATATAAAAAAATAATATTATGATGGAACTGGGTGTTACCTGCACTAGGAAATGGATACTCATATAAACAGACTGTGCTATAGGGAAAGCAGTAAATTATTGCAATAATATTTTTGTTACAAGAGCGCCCTCTGCTGGTTGATTCAATTTGAATCCATCAGAATGAGTCACACCTCTGGCGTGTTTAAGGGAAGCTTTCTGAGGAGGATTAAAACTGTAGCTGACATATAAGGACAGAGATTACACATATGTGATCCTGATAAGTATTTTTCTGTCCAAACACCAACTTTAATCAAAATATAAACCTACACATCATCTGAATAAACGCACGCAAGTCTTTGAGTGTGAATTCAGACGACTCTACATCTCAATACAGTGGGATTAACAGCTTGGATAACTCACAAAAACCATGTGGTTCTTTGCATGAAAGCTGCAATTATGATTCAAGTAAACAACAAAGACGGCCCTGAGATAAACCCTGTCAGTTTCAGTCTGTTCCTCGTTGGGAGGTGACGTGCTGATGAACCCCACAGATCCCACGTCCTACTGTAATAACAATCGGAGGATTAACATGGATTCTGCGTTTGTTTTGGTTTGACGTGGGGATTTATCCTCGCTTATAACAGAGTGAAGCCTGTGAGCCACTTTAGACAGATATTTGAGTTGCTACAGTCACACACGACACACCTTTCTCAGTGTAACACACAGTAGATCCAACGCATCCTCCAGGACAAGCCGTAAGGTAACATTAACTGCTCTCTTCCACGTCCTGATGTTTGCAAGATAGATAAACATTACAACTGCACAGATGACTGACAGTCAAGCTGTTTGTGCTCATGCTTGTAATGTGTTCTTGGTTGTGCAGATGGGGATGAAGGAGGAGGAGGTCAGAAAGAGCAGAGAGGAGCTGACCCTCGGCAGCATACCATCAAGGGGTGAGTGGTTACTGTAACATGACATGTTCACTTTGTTTGAACAGGCAATAAGTCTAAAACGTCTACTTCTTAGCTGTTCAAGTGTGCAAAACAAACGGAAACAACGATATCATAAACCGATTTACATCTTCACACATTTCATGTCACGTTTTTCCCAATTTCAGAATGAAAGTATTTCTGTAACATTCAGCGTCGTTTGTAAATCTTTTGCAGCCTGTTTTTCCTCCGCCTGTACATCAGTGCTCATTTTTCCTTCACTCCACCATCCGCTTTATCATTCTTTAAGCCTTTTATCTCTCTCTCTCTCTCTCTCTCTCTCTCTCTCTCTCTCTCTCTCGCTGGTCCATCATGCACTTTCATGCCTCCTCATTTGTACTTTCCCTCTGCAGAAAGTCTGTTTAATTATTTGGCTGGTTTATCTGGAGTAAAAATAGATACAATAACCATGTATCAAAAACAGACAATAAACAATCTCTGGAATATTAAATAGCACTTCCTCTTACGTTCCACTTTTGCACCCTCTGAAACACTGCATGCATCAGGCTTGTTTGTAGGAACACAGTGGCCCAACTGATGCTCACTAGAGAGGAAAACAATGCCACCCTCTTTGGTGTAATTCAATGAATTGCATCCCCTGCCATCCAAGCAAAATAATTATGCGTAGAGTAACATATTTAGTAGTCTGCTAACCCTCTGAGGTATGAATACCAGGGCCATAATGAATAAAGAAATGAATGTGAGCCGCTTATATTCTTTAATTAATCATTTCACCAGAGATCATTCTTTGCCATTTAAGAGGAATAAACAGTCGTCTCTGCACTTTCATTTGTTATCTCTCCAGCCCCGTCTCCCCAGGGAAGCATTTCTTGCTCCAGAGCAGAGTCAGTGGGAGGTGGCGGTGGAGGAAGATCCATGAGGGCCCGTGTGGCCCACCAGCCGGGCGGCTCCAACCCCACCCTGCTGCCCTTCACCAGAGGAGAGATGATCACCGTGCTGGTCCAGCAGCCCAGGAACGGCTGGCTGTACGGACACGCTGACAGCGGTTCACGGTGAGAGATGTTCCCTTGTGCTCTGCCTTGCTTACACTCTGTCTATCTGTACCTCAAGTATAATATATGGTAGCCTACTTTTTTTGCTGCTGTACTGTCTGTTGCACACTGATGCTATTCAGTAGGTCAGTATGTTCACTACCAACAGCACCATTTAACTGTATTAAAAAGTGTCTTTGCAAATGATGTGTACTTTTAACATTCTTCATGACCTTAACAACTAATCCACTAACATCTCTAACATCTTTACTCTCTGGCTCTTGTGTTTTCAGTCAGGGGTGGTTTCCAGCCTCATATGTGGAAGCAGTGGATGATCCTCCAAGGACAACCAGCTCTGGGTAAACATCCTGTAAAATGTACTCGACAGGTGTGACTGTGAAGAAATGCATTGTCATATCTTACTGACTCTCACTATGCCAGACATCATAGCGAAAGACAAGGTTTCCAGCATTAGACTGCAAATTAGGTCCATCATAAATATGAAGCTACAGCCAACAGTCAGTTAGCTTAGCTTAGCATAAAGACTGGAAATGGGGAATTTACTTAATGAATATTATTTATTTCTGTTGTGGTGTATTTTGAACAACGCTGCCTTACAGGAAGTAGATTTGAATCAAAACCGTGGTCCAAGTGCATGTCACACATGGAAAAAGTATTCCATCCTTTTTGTTGCTGCCATTAAGAATGAATGGGGATATTTCAATCAAAAGACTAAACTTTCTGCATGATATTTGCCTTAAAAACCTGATACAGAAGCTCAGCTTGGAGCTCCCCCAGGCTGTCCCTATTGTTTTATGGGTCCAACATTATTGAAAGGGGGTCAGCATGAAACTCAGGCCTGGAATAATAACATGAACTATTTAAGATATTTGGGTGACCCATTGCTGTGAGGAAAACCAGTAGGAGGTTTTAAACTAAATCTCTGCTCGGTCACTGTGAACACATGCCACAGCTAAATGCCTGAAATGTGAATGTTAATGTAGCTCGAACACACTGAACGTATGTATTTGACGTGAAAAACATGCTTTAACTCATATTTTTTGTCTTCAAATTTAATATTTAATAATATAATATAATGTTTGAGGGACAATAAGCATTTCAAGAGGAAAGAGAGCCCAGGTGTCAAGTGAAATAACTTCTTAAACAAAGAAAACTTTTGTAATTTCACCAGCTCCGCTCTCCGAGGCAGCAGCAGTGTGAGAAACCGGCCCGACCAACAAGGAAGCAGCGGCCACAGCGGAGCCCCACCCCCTCCGCCTCCACCACCATCTCTATCTTCGAATAAGCAGTCCGAGATGCGACCAATCACACCGACTCGTGACAGAAGGGCTGAGTCTAATTCAGAAAACAAGGTATGCCTATCAATCAGTCTGTCTGATTATCGATCAGTGTAGCTGATATCAATCAGTTCTCTCTCTCCCTCTCATCAAAAGAATATCAATCTTTAAGTGGGGACCACTTTCTGACAAGGCACCTTTTATAGAGCCTTTATGCTGTAAGTTGTAACTAATGGCTTTATCAGTAGTTAATAAATCATTTAACAATGCTTTTTAGATCAGCGGTACGCCATTAATAAGACAAACTTTTGGGTTACCAGGTTGTGGAAGGTCCTATAGGTTGGTGTTTGGTATCCATTTATTTGGTAATAATACAGTTCTAAATGTGGGTAATTCATAAATGCTCATGGCTTTGATGGTGCTTGTCAGTCTGTCCAGCAGGGGAACTGCGGCAAGGTGCTGTTCTCAATGGCACCCCACCCGTCTTTCTGGTGGATGCAGGGAGGGAGCTCCAGCTGCTGATGGTGTATGGGCGAGGAGGTTGTGTGCATGTGTGTGTGTGTGTGTGTGTGTGTATGTGTGTGTGTGTGTGTGTGTGTGTGTGTGCTCTTGTTCTGGCATGCTGCAACGTGAGACTATTAAACTGAAGACCTATTCTAAGTCCTTGTGACTAAATAGGTCTGGTTCATAACCTTTAGGGGGCTGCGGTGTGATAATACTGTCAATGCCTTTTCTCTTTGGTGCTATTCAAGCACACAGTGGTTTGAATAGCATTTCCATTTCTGTCAGGGACATAGTCTGTCAGATATCTTGACTGGCAGAAGCTTAAGGTATTAAATGACCCTCCTAAACTGTGATATTTTGATTTATAAATAAATTTTATTTTAAAGCAAATCATCACACTATACTAGTATTCAAAAAATGGTTGGTATATGCAATGGTAGATCCTTCCTGAAGCCTTACCCACAGTGCAGCCATCCTCCCGCTCCACCATTCCCATTTCATTGTGACATTGATGCATTTCCCTTGATGTCTCTGCATGCTCTCTGTCGTTGTTGCTCTCTTGTCCATCTCCATTGTAAAAGTGGGATTTTGCAGCTTGTGTCAACCGGGCGCCTGGCACAACACATCAATGAGCAGCTTGTGGGAGGACCGACTGAAAGCAGAAGGCCAAGGGGGTCAAGGGCCTCCATTAGTGCATGTTTGTGTACATTTTGTGGTTGGGATTGGCCCTCACTCACCCATACCTTTCTGTTATTCTTTCTACAGAGATCAAAACCACATGGATCACAACCAGAACTCTTCCCAAAGTAAGATTAATGTAACTGTGGCTCTGCTTTGAAAGCACACACAGGTTGTGAAATGTTCAAAGAGAGGCCACTCAGGTTCTCCTCTACAGAAACTAATGATATTTTTTGAAGTATATCATGAACCCATTAAATCAGAGAACAACAGACGAGGGCAGTGATCTAAATGGCACAGAATCGCTTTCCTTCCATTAGAGTTTGAAGTGCAGTTTAGTACTGAAACCATTTCAGTTATGGCCATTTGGGAACCATGACTATCACTCTCGCTCTCACTCTCACTACAGGTGAACAGTTTGCTAGATGATGCTTGTACTGTACTGTGAAATGGAGTGCTCATTTCTCTTGTTACAACCTTTGCTGTTGGGCTCAATGATGTTATTTAGGGTCAGAGCATTTTCTGATATTGGTTTTCACCACTCTGTCTCTTTTTCCTCTTCTCCCAACATTCATGTCCCTCTCTCCTCTACTCTTTTTTATTTCGAAGGGGTACCAACCCATTTGCAACAGTGAAGCTGAAGCCCACGTCCACCAATGACAGATCGGCCCCACGTTTAAATCGACGATGACATCTTAACCCTGAAACGAAGGCTGTCATCGAGCTTGATAGTTCACTCTTGGCCTGAGTATATGGTCGGAGTGGACCTTGAGTGGAGGTTGTTTTGTCAGCTAGTGTTTTCATACTTTGTCATGCGTCTGACAACAGTCTGTTTGCCATAGTGTCCTTCTGCATAGATACACACAAAGTTGGAGAAAGAGGACAAAACGTTTTATAAATATTTGAGAATTTGCTCAAGGACTGAAGATATTCATACTTTTTGTAGCCTGTAATGTTGCTCTCCTTGTTGACGTTTTCATTATTGGCTCTGGTTTTATGATTTGTAAAATAGTAGGAATGAATCACTGTGATACAAGTCTATTTATATGACCTAAACTAATATGTGCATTGATCTCACCTGCTCGTAAATCATCAATCCTTCTCTTTTTATTGGCACTGAAATATCTGACTGTGTGAATGACATAGATGTTATGGAAATAAATGATCACCGTCTGTGATGTGTCTGTAGTGTACAGTTGATGTTAGGAATCAGTGCTAAGAAGGTGTGCATCAAAATGTACATTGTATGTAAGATCTGTCATTTATAGCTCAGGGATGGATGCACGATGCCATGTAATGTATGTAGCTGCTTCAATGATCTTTTTTATGTTTTAGGTTTTTATTGCCGTTGTTATGCATCTCTACCATTTTTCTCTACCTGATCTACTGAATTAAGTCCATTAATAAATATTAATTGCATTACTAATGTACTTTGGAAAATGGCTTGTAGAAAATGAAAATGTAACCTCTGACAGATAAGGTAATACCTTGTAAAATAGGATAAAATGAGCCAGAAATGTAATGAAAAATGCAGTGCATTCATGGATAATGTAATACCATCTTTCTAGCATCATATAATTACTTTAACCAATGTGTCTCACTTTATTAGCAGGTGTCATTAAGTACTGGTGGCATAACGGTAATATTGATCTATAATGTAATTTACAGTAATAACTAACAAGAATAAAATGTTATGTTATTACATAATGAAAACTACTGGTATTACATCATCATTTAAAGCCAACTTGATTTCAAATCTTCAATATTTGTCTTTTGTATGAAACATAATAAATAAGCAACAATAAAAGTTAGTCAGGTGTTATTTTTAAAGGTTTAACAGTCAAAAACTCATCAGGAATGTGTGTGTGTGTGTGTGTGTGTGTGTGGTTTGATCCGAGTTGACCGACAGTGGCCTGGTAACGAAAGCAAACAACCCATCCACTATCATCAGATTAGCTTCCAAATGTTGCTAAATTCTGATTGGCTCACAGACGTATGTGACAGCTCCTTTTTCTGTTGGAGCCCCGCCCACTTCAGACCAGTTGGAAGAGCTCAGACAAAACAAAAAAATACAGAAAATCTCTTGTGAATTAACCAAAACTGTTTCAACTTTGGCAGAAAATAGTGTTATTCATGCAGAACCCCATCACTCCTGGTAAGAAGCTGGTTGCGAAAATGTTATCAATGCCTTTAAATTGTCATACTGTGTTAATCAAAGGGACATTTCATAACATTTTGACACTTCACTGCTTTTGAGAAGCACGTTGTCACGTTGAAGAATTTCCACATGCCACTTCCCATGAACCCTCTCTCTCCAGTGATCGAACAGTCCTGCATCATCTTTTTTAAGTAATCGCCTCCAAGGCCCTGTTGACACCCGGCAGTAACATTAACGTCTTGGGTGATCCGATCACAAGTGGACAGCTCTAAGTACAGGTGTGAATGCACCCAAGACGCATTGAGATCCATTCGCTCAGACCACATGGCCACATTCTTTTAGCAGTGTGTAGATGAATGTGTCCTGGGCCACATTGAAAGACCACCTACTCAACTGACGTCCTCTAAGTAAGTGGAAGTACGTACTCATTCGCAAGCCAACGGCGTCATATTAAAGCATGAAACCACAACAATGAAATAGTACATTTCTGCCTCCCACCGATCTTTGCGAACGGAGATGATGTAATAATTATTTGCATATAGAGCGGGGAAGTGAGATCGGATCACAAGTGGTCACTCGAGACGCATCTGCAGATGCATGTTGATGCCAGGGGTGAACTGACGTACTTGGAGCTGTCCACTCGTGACTGGATCACCCAACATGCATGTTAATGTAAAGGGCCTAAGATTCAGATCTGTGTTTATTTTCTCAGGCAGTTAAATGGCCTACTAAGGAAGATCAGCATTCCCGCATTGCCTGTTTGGGTCCTCCGCTGGGGATACTTAACCCAAATTGAACCTCAGTGTGAATCCAATTCTGCTAATGGCTTGACAGCATGGTTCTGTTAAACTAGCACAGCACTTCTGAGTAAAGACTCTTCAGCAAGTGGAATAATGTGGCCTCCGCCTCCTTTTTCTCTTTCAGTGAAGTTACATTCATAATGTAATAAGCAAAGCAAACGCTGGCAGAAAGAGGCTCCTCAGTGATGTGTGATTACAGTTTGCCTCTATGCCGTTTCTCCTGTCACTGCTTATTCAATGCTAATGAACACTAACAAATGACACTGAAGGGTAATTTTGACCTTCTTAAAGACAAAAGCTTTTTAAAGTACAACCCTTTATACATTATTAGGTTGCTGCCAAGATATGCTTCAGTCGTTCCGCTTGATAAGATTAAAAGTGACAGTGAAATAGAGAAAAGGAAGGAAAGGAGGAGGGCTGGATAGAGAGTGTAAAATCAGATAGAAGAATCACATCAAAGGAAGGAATTAACAGAAGAGTCTTAGTGAGTCAGTGTTCTCGAGGCTTTATTTTTTTTTTATTTCATTTGATTCTTTCACAGCTTGACCTCTTTCTTCTTTTGGTATGTTTTACAACAGCTCATTACCAGAGGAGAAAGGGATGGATAGATGGATGGATGGACGGGGTTGATCGAGTGGGAGGGATAGAGGGGAGCGAATGCAGGAAGGGTCGTGCCATAAGGGAAATTGACAGAGAAGAGAAAAAACAGAAAAACGGAGAAAGAAAAGTGTTGAGGAAGTGTTGGCTAAGAACATGAAGAGACAGGAAAGAGGGTAAAGTCAGAAATACAGAGGGAAATGAGGGTCTTTCTCTTATAATCTCTATTTTCTTTAATATCTACTTTATGCTTTAAAATGTGAGGTTTATTCCTGCAGGCATGTTTTATATCTATACATAAACAGAAACAAGAACAGTTTGTATAAAAAGGATAAAATAAATAGGGTGAATATAGCTGTGGGGACATTTGAGGAGGTGTGTGTGTGGGGGGGGTGGCACACCACAGCTTACTTCCTATAGTGCAGCATTGCACTTAGTGAATACAGCAGTGGGGGAGAGGTTGAGGAAGAGGAGTGTGTGTAGCAGGAATCGGCTGCTGTCTGGTGCGCAGGAAGTCAGGTGGTGAGGCGTGGGTGCTGGGGAGGAAGAGGGACCAGCGAGTGTCAGGATGTGGCGGTGGTTAGGAGGTGATCTCGGAGTGCTAGTCAGTCACGCTGGGTGACTGTTTATTCTTTCACCAGTGCAGCAAATTCTGCAAGAGAGGAAGAAGAAGCAAAAGTTGTCATGTTTGAGTTATTTTTTTCGCTATACTTACAGATGTCTTCAGCTTTAAAAGCTAAAAAGTTATGTATGCTTTGGAAAATGCTCAACAGTTAATATATAATGTGCACAATTTGCAGTTAGGAACTGCACCCAAATTATTAACTGGGAAGGTGGGGCCACAAAGGGGGAATGCTCACGCTCATCGAAAACCCCAATCATTTATGTACAGTCCCATAAGGGGCCGAAAGTGCAAACCTGTAGATGCTGTAGACTGTGATGCAATAAAGCTGTTTTTGAAGGATATAAAAGGGGACTGTGATGCAACAACAGTTGATTGCGGTGCAAAAATGTGTGATTGTGGATGTTACATTAGAGGATTGTTATGCTACATCAGGTAGTTGTGATACAACAATGTGTCATTGTGATGAAATAATGGATTAATGTGACGCAACAATGTGTCATTGTGATGCAAAATGTGTCATTGTGATGCAACGATGTGTCATCGTGATGCAAAATGTGTCATTGTGATGAAACAAAAGGTGATCGTGGATGTTATAAAAGGGTCAAAACATGTTGTGACGCAACAATGTGTCATTGTGATGCAACGATGTGTCATTGTGATGCAACGATGTGTCATTGTGATGCAACAATGCTTGATAGTAGATGCTACCACAGGGGACTGTGATTGAAAAGAAAGCTGTTTTTGGATACTATAAAAGGGGATTGTGATGCAACAACAGTTGATTTTGTTGCAACAATGGGTCATTGTGATGCAACAATGGGTCATTGTGGATGTTACATTGCGGGAAAGTGATGCAACAAAAGCTGCTTGTGGATGCTATAAAAGGGGATTGTTATGCTAGAATAGGTAAGTGTGATGCAACAAATCGTCATTGTGATGTATCAAAAGGTGATTGATAGAGGATTGTGATGCAAACAAAGCTGATGTGGATGCTATAGAAGAGGATTGTTATGCTACAATAGGTAATTGTGATACAACAATGTGTCATTGTGATGCAACAATGGATTATGATGATGCAATCATGTGTCATTGTGATGCAACAATGGATTATGATGATGCAATAATGTGTCATTGTGATATAAAATGTGTCATTGTGATACAAAATGTGTCATTGTGATGCAACAAAAGGTGATCGTGGATGCTATAAAAGGGGATTGTTATGCTACAACATGTTGTGATACAACAATGTGTCATTGTGATGCAATAATGGATTATTGTGACGCAACAATGTGCCATTGTGATGCAACAATGTGTCATTGTGATGCAATAATGGATTATTGTGATGCAATGATGGATTATTGTGACGCAACAATGTGCCATGGTGATGCAACGATGTGTCATTGTGATGCAATAATGGATTATTGTGACGCAACAATGTGCCATTGTGATGCAACAATGTGTCATTGTGATGCAATAATGGATTATTGTGACGCAACAATGTGTCATTGTGATGCAACAATGTGTCATTGTGATGCAACAATGTGTCATTATGATGCAACAATGTGTCATTGTGATGCAATAATGGGTGATAGTAGATGCTATAAAAGGGGATTGTTATGCTACATCAGGTAATTGTGATACAACAATGTGCCATTGTGATGCAATGATGGATTATTGTGACGCAACAATGTGCCATGGTGATGCAACGATGTGTCATTGTGATGCAATAATGGATTATTGTGACGCAACAATGTGCCATTGTGATGCAACAATGTGCCATTGTGATGCAACAATGTGTCATTGTGATGCAATAATGGATTATTGTGACGCAACAATGTGTCATTGTGATGCAATAATGGATTATTGTGACGCAACAATGTGTCATTGTGATGCAACAATGTATCATTATGATGCAACAATGTGTCATTGTGATGCAATAATGGGTGATAGTAGATGCTATAAAAGGGGATTGTTATGCTACATCAGGTAATTGTGATACAACAATGTGCCATTGTGATGCAACAATGGATTATGATGATGCAATCATGTGTCATTGTGATGCAACAATGGATTATGATGATGCAATAATGTGTCATTGTGATATAAAATGTGTCATTGTGATACAAAATGTGTCATTGTGATGCAACAAAAGGTGATCGTGGATGCTATAAAAGGGGACTGTTATGCTACAACATGTTGTGATACAACAATGTGCCATTGTGATGCAATAATGGATTATTGTGACGCAACAATGTGCCATGGTGATGCAACGATGTGTCATTGTGATGCAATAATGGATTATTGTGACGCAACAATGTGCCATTCTGATACAAAATGTGTCATTGTGATGCAACAAAAGGTGATCGTGGATGCTATAAAAGGGGATTGTTATGCTACAACATGTTGTGATACAACAATGTGTCATTGTGATGCAATAATGGATTATTGTGACCCAACAATGTGCCATTGTGATGCAACAATGTGTCATTGTGATGCAATAATGGATTATTGTGATAGAACAATGTGCCATTGTGATGCAACAATGTGTCATTGTGATGCAATAATGGATTATTGTGACGCAACAATGTGTCATTGTGATGCAACAATGTGCCATGGTGATGCAACAATGTGTCATTGTGATGCAATAATGGATTATTGTGACGCAACAATGTGTCATTGTGATGCAACAATGTGTCATTATGATGCAACAATGTGTCATTGTGATGCAATAATGGGTGATAGTAGATGCTATAAAAGGGGATTGTTATGCTACATCAGGTAATTGTGATACAACAATGTGCCATTGTGATGCAATGATGGATTATTGTGACGCAACAATGTGCCATGGTGATGCAACGATGTGTCATTGTGATGCAATAATGGATTATTGTGACGCAACAATGTGCCATTGTGATGCAACAATGTGTCATTGTGATGCAATAATGGATTATTGTGACGCAACAATGTGTCATTGTGATGCAACAATGTGTCATTGTGATGCAACGATGTGTCATTGTGATGCAATAATGCGTGATAGTAGATGCTACCACAGGGGACTGTGATTGAAAAGAAAGCTGTTTTTGGATACTATAAAAGGGGATTGTGATGCAACAGCAGTTGATTTTGTTGCAACAATGTGTCATTGTGATGCAACAATGTGTCATTGTGATGCAATAATGGATTATTGTGACGCAACAATGTGTCATTGTGATGCAACAATGGGTCATTGTGATGCAACAATGGGTGATAGTAGATGCTATAAAAGGGGATTGTTATGCTGCATCAGGTAATTGTGATACAACAATGTGCCATTGTGATGCAATAATGGATTAATGTGACGCAACAATGTGTCATTGTGTTGAAATAATGGATAATTATTATGCAAACGTGTCATTGTGATGCAAACAAAGCTGCTTGTGGATGCTATAAAATTGGATTGTTATGCTACAAAAGGTAATTGTGATACAACAATGGGTCATTGTGGTGTAATAATGGATTATTATGATGCAACAATGGGTCATTGTGGTGTAATAATGGATTATTATGATGCAACAATGGGTCATTGTGGTGTAATAATGGATTATTATGATGCAACCATGTGTCATTGTGTCGTTACAACAGGTGATGCTTTTATTTATATTGCGTAAAGTTCTATGTGTGTGTTTGTGACTTTCTTTCTACATCTGTGTTGCTTGGTGTCTGTTTGTGCGACCTTGCGACACTCCCTCTAATTGAATTTGATGTTTACCATCAACTCCAATCTTGCCGTCTCCATCCTTGTCAGCTGCTTTTAAAAATATTTTGGTTTCTGCGTCGGTCAGGTCCCTGCCATCTTTGGTGAAACCCTTCAGGACGTATCTAGGACAGAAAGCAGAACGGATCCGTGTCACCGAACACAGTTTTATGTGCCGAAAGATCATTTGTTGCATCTTTTGGCTTTATATGTGCGTGTTTGCATAGCTGCATTGTCTCACTTCAGCTCCTCCTCCTCTATGAAGCCGCTGTTGTCGGCGTCCAGCACCGTGAAGACCTTCTTCACGTCCTCAGAAGACTTGGCCTTCAGACCCACCATCTCGAAAAACTTCTTATGGTCAAAGGAGTCAGCAACTACACACACACACACACACAAAATATCAGCGCATTGCAAGCACTTCTAAACTCTAAAATGTTAACCTCTTGAGACCTCCTGACACTTGACGAAATTTTTCACAAATACTTTGACATAAAGTGTCTAATGTTAGAATTATAAAGACACAAAGTTTCTGTTGGACACCAAAGATAGTGGGCATGAAATCCCACACACACAGGTAAGTGTGCACACTCATAAACACACACTAAAAGTCACTTTAAGTTGCTGAAAGTTACTTGTCCTGTGTTGATCTGGGTGATGAGGCCCAAATGCAAAATAATTTAATTGTAATAAAGCAGCCGTCTAACAGTGTGACAGTTACATATTGAGAGCAAGTGTTTGCCAGAGGACCCATGAAGCTCCCTGTCCTCAGACTTTCCGCAACAACTGTGTTATGTGACAAAAAGTCGAAGGTACGAGCCTCTCAGGTAGAAGTGAACTACGACTCCCTAGGTGGATTTTGGCATGAATCATCCAATCACAGAGCTTAAAATCCAGCTCCTCTGCAAAGCCTGCAACATAGGTGTCCAGTAGGAGGGAATACAAGTAGTACTGGTCTTAAACCAGTCTAAAACCAGTAGTATAGTATTCGACACCAGCCCAAAGTGCTAAGCCTTGGCTCTGCAAATAATTTTAAGTCCATATCCCCAAGATCCAATCAAATCTGGGAAATCATATATGGGCCAGATCCACCTCAGAACCGTGACAAGTGCTTTACCTGCAAATGCATCTAGAGCTTTCTTGATGTCATCAGCGTTGAGGATGCTGCTCATTGCCATCTTGGCTGTTGGAGAAGAGAGATGGGGGGAGAGGGAGACAGAGAAGGAAGAGAAGGACAGAGAGGGGACAAGGTTAAAAACAAGGTCGTTAGAGAGCAGAGAGAGAACACGGAGACATTCTCGTATTACACTGGTGACACTCTAGAATTGGAGCAGGAAACCAGGACATGTGAGAGGGAGGTGATGAGTGACAGAGTGAATTAGTGACAGTCGAGGAGGAGTGACAAAGGGAGGGAGGGGAAGGAGATGTGATGGAGGGGGAGTAGAGAAAGATACCAATGGTGTTGAAAGAAGACATAATGGAAATATTGGAATAAAGGAGAACAGAGAGGGAGGGACAGATGGACAGAGCAGCCAGCGTGGTGTCCATATCAGTGTTTTCCATTTTGTCTGTGTGATATCATTGAGCTGTTACAGATGAGAGAAGGGCACAGGGCCAGAGGCCAAGTCAGCAGGGGTGTAACAGGCCATCTGAGTCGTCTGCTGTGCCTGAAATACCACAGGAGAATTTAGGTTGTCAGCCCAGTCCAGATAGTCCAGATGGAGAATCTTCTTGTACCTCACACTATGAAAGGTGAGCCCGGCACTCAACAGGCTTTTCACCCTGTGTGTGCCTGAACCTGATCGCTGCTTATGAAGTTGTCACCTTCCCCCCGACTTTGACTGATGCCCTCCTCTCCTCTGTTGCTATCCCAAACACACATATACAGCGTGTATACACTTGAATCTGAACACAGAAGACAGACAAAGTCTCAGGGGAGTGGAGGAAGACTGGAGTCCAGACAGCTGTGGTGCTGAGGAGTGAGTGACACGTGGATTAGAGGACGCCGCGCTCTGATTTCACTTCACTTGTTGTGGTCTGGCAAATCTTAACAAGGATTTGCTTGCCACACACATTATTTCAAGTAGGCAGACGATTGACACTTCACTCAGACATCCACGCGAGCCTCACAGACAACTTGTTGAGCTGTCAGTCGTCTTCCAGTTAAAGAAGTCAGGTTTTGACAGACATCAGTTTATGAATACATTTGAGTTGAAAATTGGCCGCTCAGCATCTACAGTATTTTTAATAGGTTCCAGAGGTCACCATCTCAGTGTAGCATGTTAGCATGCTAACATTTGCTAATGAGCGCTAAACTTAAAAAGTACACTGTGAATCATTTGAAGCTGGTTCAACTTAAAAGCGTAAGTTCCCTGCTGCCTTGAAAATGTGAGTTAACTGAACTTTGCCTGGATAATTAGTCTTGTGCGTTTTGAAAATGTAAAAGCAAACAACCTATTTTCTGTGTTGTTTGTAGTCAACACAGCAAATAGGATCCTTTTCATAATTGAAGCCCTTTCAGGTCATAAACGGATGATTTCCCCACACTGTGGTAAATGTTTCACACTGAATTTGAATGGACCCCAGATGAATAACAATGTTTTTTTCTGGATATTAGCCTTTAATGCCGCCAAATAAAACCACATTGTGGCAGACTCTGAAGTAGATGATATTAGAATAGTTGAGGTGCTGCTTGAGGCGTGATGCAGCAAAACACCACAGCATGAGTGATTTGCAACGGGTGGAAACGTACAGGCAACTCAGACTGTATTTCCACTGCGAAGGACAGAGCGGCGATACTGGCCAGCTCAGCATTATGTGCTGCACAGAGGGAACACAGTGATGATGATGCTACAAGGATGATGGTGATACACTGTCATTACTGTGACCTTTCTACCAGACATCTCACTTCTCCCTGCTCTGCATCAACATCACAATCTGAAGGTTAAAAGATGTGTACAGTAACCTGCTCTCACAAACAGACAGGTGTAAGTGTGTATCTACAGTATGTGTGTGTGTGTGTGTGTGTGTGTGTGTGTGTGTGTATTTCTATCCAAGAGCTCTAGGGCCCACTGCAGATAAACTACAGTAAGCTAAGCATAGTTGTTTACAGTGAGTTCTCCTTCACAGGATCCCAGTAGTCTTGAAAAGCCAGACCACATCTCTTAAGGTCAGTTTTTCAGCAGCGTGGCTCCAGGGAGGGCAATGTCGCTCTGCCGGTGCACCAATTTGTTCCACACTGACATATCTCAACAACTATTTGACCAATAGCCATGAAATTTGGTACAGACATTCAGTATGAATTGTAATAACTTTGGTGTCCCCCTGACCTGTCATTTAGAGGCATCATTAGGTCAAAATGTCAAATTGTCCAATACTTTGATTTAGATAAACTCTTCAAAACGAATGATACCACCAACCCCAGCTCATAAACGTCATACAGGAATTTTTTTTATCATTAATGTGATGAAAATATAAAAGTTCATTGATTTCCAGTTAAAACTTATTTCATTTTTATTTTCAGACCACTTCAAAATTATGAACATGAAGTATTTTTTCTTAAAGTCGTATGACTTGAAATGATGAGTTGAATGAATGTACTTCTGGGAGTTCACTGAACTCATTACATTAAGTTTCTAAAGAAACAGGTTTGACTTGAGCAGACTTCCAAGCATGCATTGTTTGGGGGTTAAAACTCTCTATAGACACGACTTGCTGTGTGTCTTTAATACATGTTAAGATAATTCATGGTTGAGCTTTTCACAATAATGAAAACAATCCTAACCATAATGAAGGTTAATATTGGACTCGGCCGTACATTTTTATTATAGTAAGGTCACTGAGAGCAGCAAATCTGTCAGTGAACCGACAGCTGTAGATTCGACTTATTTTCTCAAGTTCAGCGAACTTCACTCAATTTGTTTTACATTTTCAAAACGCACAAGATGACTAATTATCCAGGCAAAGTTCAGTTAACGCACATTTTCAAGGCAGCAGGGAACTTACGCTTTTAAGTTGAACCAGCTTCAAATGATTCACAGTGTACTTTTTAAGTTTAGCGCTCATTAGCAAATGTTAGCATGCTAACATGCTACACTGAGACTACAAACTCAATTAAAAGAAATGTCCACAGTTATACAATTATAAAATGTACTCCGGCTAGATGTTTTTCATGTAAGCTACGTAGATAAATGTAGTGTTAACCACTATTTGAAGTTCGTCCATTGGTGTCCCACTCAGCTTCAGTGATGTATGAGCTTCCTTTGAGGTATGGTGTTATCTACCTCAGCAACATACTGCTGCACACACAGATCAATACTGAACACTGCTTAACTTGTGTGGCCACACATTCAATCTGTTATCATTATAAAAGCACAACCTCCCTCTCTGACCTTTACCACAAAGGTGTCCGGGGGGAGAAGAAACAATTCACCGTGAAATGAGGAGGATGAGATTGATTTACTGAGATATCTCGTTCAGTGTGCTGCCAGTGGAACTGTATGTGTGTGCCACATTGATTTATTTAAAGGGAAGTATAAAGACCAATTGTGCTTGTGCTGATCTGCTGGATGTCTCTGCAGATTTTTTTTTATCTAAGTCAATTATCTGAGATGCTTTGTTTTCTCTCTTCCAGCTATATAAACCTGCACTGATAGAGGGTTTTTTTGGCCACTTGGAGACAAGTTGTGAATACAAAGCAGGTTTCTGTCCACCTGATGAATGTGAGTTCAATATTTACGAACTTTTAGCTCTGCTTTTGGTCACTACCAACTCCTTAGCGAAATACTTGGCTCTTTAGCTGCCAAATGCTCCACCAGCTAGTGGTTAACTGTGTCTGTCTGCTGTTTGGTGCGCAGGTAGAGAGTGATGAGAGTGAACAATAACTGTTCTTACCGACTTCTCTTGGGTTCATCACTACAAACAACCCTTTTCACATGGTCACATTGTTTTCACATTGTCATTTGATACATTATTATAAAAATATAAATTTTTAGCCACTTCAAATACACATTGAGGCATTTACAGTAGAATGTCATAAGGCTTTAACTTAAGTCACATATCTTCCCCTTAAAGACTGTGTTTGTTTACTAATGTCTGTGGTAAATATGAGGCTACCACCAGCAGCTGGTTGGCTTAGCTTAGCATAAAGACTGGAAACTGGGGGAAAGAGCTAGCCTGGTCTGCCTTACCCAAACGTAACAAAAGCACATCAGCACTTCTACAGCTCACTAATACGTTATATCTTGTTTGTTTAATCAGTAAATTTCAGGTTGGGCCGGCACACTCTACATAGGAAGTTAAAAGCCATTTGATAAGATGTACCCCGACACAGTATATGTGTGTGTCACAGTAGCACGACCTCCAATCATGAGCTGAACTTCAGGATCAATTCAGAGTAATCAAGAAATGACTAGATTTGAAATAATGTTGTTTAATGAATTATTCTTTAAGGTTACATTGCTGCCCCAGCTTTTTGCAAGAGTGAAAACGAGTTGTGGAATATTACATTATTCATATCTTGCTTTGACAGGTAGACATGAGGTGATGGGAATCGATCCGCCAACCCTACAAATAATGGTCGACACTCTCCACCACCAAATCTACAATACGGTTATGTGAAAGTTATAAGACAGTGTGGTCTGACTGTGTTGATATGGGTGTAATTTAAAGGGATGATATAGCAAATCTCGAGGGGACATGAAAGAATAAAGAAATATTATGAGTCTACAAAATCAATATCTTTTGGATTGGTAATATGGTAGCTCCAGTAATGCATGGAGTAAAGCCTCCTTGGTTCTGGTTTCTTATTCTGATACTTATTAGTGTTCAATGTTTCAAGCTTCAAGCCTCAAAGGTTTCTTTACATGATTTTATTGATATACAGAAAACAATACGGGCAAATTGTTAATCTGCGGTTTTTATTAGTGTTTTTATGTGTGGGTGTGTACTTTGTCATGCTGTAGCAGTCAATCAAACACGTTTCCACTGGACAACAGCAAGGACATCTTTGCAGAATGGTTAACCGAATGTATGTGCTTCATATGGAAAAGAGGGGAATAAGCTAACAATCTCTCCTCCTGTGAGCCCTTTGAAGTAGAATACAGTATGTGAAACTGGGGTTTCCTTTGTGGGAAGTCCCATCACCCTGATGGTCTCTCTAGGTGTGGGAAACCTTACCATGCTGCAGGGCTGCCAACTCTCCAGTCTACTGTAACAGCTGCATGAACGTGTGAATATGTGTGTGTGTGTGTGTGTGTGTGTGTGTGTGTGTGTGTGTTCACACTTGAACGCGCTTGCATTTCAAGAAACTTGAGCTCCTTATGTTCATTTGACTGTTGTGTGCATGTTCATGGGGTCGTCTGTGAAAAGCAGAGAAAATGTGCGCATGTGTTCGACTTAGATTGAGCAAGACACAGTTAATGAGAAAAAGGGATGAAGGGAAACAGATTGCAGAAGAATATTCATCTTCAGTGTCATTGCATGCAGTTTATGAACTGAAGGTGAACTCTTGTCCTCTGTAGAAATAGACTTTGAATGTATTGTGTTGAGCTTCTTTCCCCTTCATGCCGCTGTGCCAGTGCACTGCAATGAGGCATTTAACAATGAGCATTGTTTTGTGGAATCACTGTTTTTATGTGACTCATACACCCCTCGAGCTTTATGCTCTTTTAAGTTTAAACAGAGGTCACCAACACTGGGATTTATTTGGTAATGAATGATTGAATAAGAAAGGCTGTATGTGTCTTTGTTTACTTATATGAAGATTGTGTCGATGCCATAAAACTATAATATAATAGAATTTAGGTTATTCATTTTCTTATATAATATCTTTAATCAGTGCATGGATGGTTCACATTAATATACTGTGAACTGAAGGTGGTACAGTATTATTTATATCTAAGGGAGTTCTAAAATAATGAATTTCAGTGTAATATTATTTTTCATGGCCACTTCATGTAATTTATAATGATAATATGTAGGCAGTCTGACATATTGTCTATTTGCTTATCCTAAGTTTATTCACATAGGATGGCAAGTTATAACATGTTTGTTGTCCAGTTTCCTCAAAGAGATCCAGCTACTGTTGTTGCACAAACTCTAAACCATTAGGCCATTTTCCTGAATCAAAGGGGTCCCAGTGATTTTCTTCCCTCACAAAGGCTTTTTATCTGAATTGCCACTGATCTGCACAGCTGACCTTGAAATAAGCCTGGTGTTTGAATGTAGCCAGAGCTGTGTTTTCGGTATGCATTACATTGTCTATTGATTTTATAGAGACGGCCAATAGAGAAAGAATGTCCAATGGAGTTCATTCAGAAACAAAAAACAAATACACGTGTGCCATGCATGCACCCATGCGTACACACACACACACACAGAAAGGATGGATTTGATAAAAGCAGTGCAGAGGCCTGGGGATCATCTGGCTGTTATCACTACTGTCCACTGTCTAATCCACTGGCAGGTACAGGATAGGAGAGCTTAACCACACAGTTAAAGCTTGGCAACAACAATATCTGTGTGTGTGTGTGTGTGTATGTGTGTGTGTGTGTGTGTGTGTATTTACTTGTTTTCCTGATTGACTGAGTCAGTTTGTGAATTATGAATGTATTATTTGTTTTGTTTTTAGTTTCTTTTTCCGTCTCCACTACTCATGGTCATTTTAGTCACTTGGTTGTAACTTTAAACTCTGTAACTGTTTATATAAAACAATGAAAACAAGACTAAGAGTCACCAGCCATTTTATTTTAGCATGTTAGCATGCTAACATTTTCTATAATATAATTAGCACTTAAGCACTAATTAGAAAGCACTTCAGCTGAGGCTGACGGGAATGTCATTAATTGTGCAGGTATTCTAATTTGTCCAAAGTAGTGGACAAATTAAAATTTTAACCTGATGATGGTGCAAGAGCAAAAGTCAGGGGATCACCAAAGTTGTATGAATTGAGAGGAACATGAACGTCTCTACCAAATTTGTTTTGGATACATAACAGTGAGTCCCTAGCGCCACGCTGCTAGCATGGCTAAAAACGTGTGTGAGCGTACAGGTGTATGCATGCAGCCTCGCCACGGTTACACTCTGCCACTTAACGTACTGTAGGCACCACTAACATTCACAATCTAGGAAGGTCACAAACTCTAAATGAGATGACTCTGCAAAACACATAAGCGATGAAAGCAATCTTAAGCGTGCAGAATCAATACACATTTGCATAAAATATAACCAAACAAATTAAAGATGTAAATTCCATTTAATCTGCCATTGAAAGCAACAGCGCTGTGTTAAAAAGCATTACATATTTCATTGTGACACACAAACAAAATATTATGTGTCCCCCCCCCATTAATTAACAGAGGCTCCACTTAAGCATTGCTCCGTCCATGAATATTCATGGTACATAATGCTTCTACTGAGTGAGTACATGCAACATTTTTTAAATCTCTGTGATCAGCCAAAGAATCAGACGATACATTCTCAAGCCTTTCACTGTGTCAGCATTTTGACAAAGTTACGCTTCCCTGGAGCCCAGATGGAGACTGTGTTCAATCTCATTAGGTGTAATTAAAAATTTGACCTTGACAGATATCACAAGTAAGCACTGCAACAAAATTGCGCCCGTGCCTCTTATTTTGGCAGCAAACCGTTGCTATCAGAAGAACAGTAATTGCCTTGCTGATATACTGTCTCTGTATCTAGATCTAATCTCATCATATAGAGGAGCCTGTGAAAGAAGGCAAATTGCATTTCTTAACACCTCTACACACACACTCTATCTATCACCTCACCTATTACTTTCATCTATCACTGCATTTGATCACAAAGTAACATCAAGAACTTCAGAGCTACTGTGATGTCAATATCAACCATCCGTTATCCGTATTTGTGTCTTGCGATAAGCCGGATTTGTTAAGATCCCTCATCTTAAAACGTGTGATCTGCCATCGAGCTTTGTTGCCATATCTGTCATCTGTGTGTCTTTCTTTCTAGCACACAGATATATAATATCTCATATAATTTCTTACCTGGTTACTGGCTGACGGATGTTAAGGTGGGAGAATGGCCAGATAGGTGCAGGAGGGACGTCCAGTAAAAGATCAGAGGCTTTGCTCTCTCTGTTTTATACATGTCCTCTCCGACTATTTTGGGATGAAAAATGGGCGCCCAGTTCAGCATGGGGTCAGTGATGTTAGGCTGCCCGTATCACTTTCCTGACTGCACTCACGCTAATCAAACATTACTATTAATAATCATCAATCTCCACCTCTCATACCAGCCAGACTTCTTTTCTTATGCTCACTCTTTCTCGCCCCTCCCTTCCTCTAACGCTCCCTCCTTCCAGCCATTTCTCCACCTCATATTCTCTCACTTCCCACCCGAGGGACCTCGCTCTGTCCCCTAATCCCCCTCTGATCCGATCTCTCCCCTTGGCTTTCTCTTTGCCTATCTCTGTCTCTCTTCTCTTAAACTTTTAATTTTCACTTTTAATTCTCCTCTACTTTCCTCCTTTAAGGCATTCTGCATTATCAGTGACAAATTATTAGGCCAAGACCTTGTCTACCTTTATCACTTTCTCTTTCCCTAATCTAAAATATTATGAAGATGGTAGTCTATGTAGTTTATGTTTTTCTTTAGTGCAATTGTCAGTTCGCTAAGCCCCACAGCCCCTACTGTTGCTATGCCTGACAGGATTTCCATTCTTACGTAGTATATATGCAGTTCACAGTGAGAAGCGGGGGCAGATTTACTACTCTCAATTCTTCATTATTTTTGAAGCAATGGGTCCTTAATTTCAAACAGAGGCAGACAAAAACAAGCTTCTCACTTTTAGCCAGCAGTCAGTCTACGCTGAATACATGATATTGTGCTGAGAGACTGGGCCTAAAGCTGCATGTCTCTGGCAGAATTTCAGTATCCTCATTAGTTGATGGCCCATGTAAAAGACATGGAAATAAAGAAGATATATTGTAGAGCAAGTTAGTCTAGAACGAGCAAGTAAGACTTCGTAGTCTTACTATGATAAGGGAAAATGTGCTCTTACTGGGTTACTGGGTTACTACCGTAACAATAAGCTAGTTAGCCGGACACGCTATTGGACGATTGCTGTTCAGGGGAGGGGCTTAGTGAATGGTTAATTGATACTCTCAAAGGTTGCTTTAATTTGGGTCATTTTGCCTCAGGGGTCGAATCAAACAAAACATTTGTGGGATTTGTAGTATTATGTTAAAGTAACTAGACTAAGAGAAGAAGAGATCCAGAATACCTCCATGGCCCACTGTGCAGTATAGTATAGCCAGTATAGCCATAGTACTTTGCAGAGAAAGAATCTACAAGAGGCCTATTGCTATTCATCGCTAACCCCAGCGATAAACCACTCAGGCATTGCCAGGCTATACATCCCTCTGGGACAGTGCAGCACTCCCTGCCCAGGAATCCTCCCTGAGGCTCACTTATAGATGAGAAGTGATTATAGATCACAGCAAACATCAGCTGTTTCCACCAGTGGCACTACTGAAGAGCCTCTCACGCTGACCTTTACGAAGCGTTGGTTAAGAAAGGCCGATATGAGACTTAAGGGCTACTGTCTGTATGTGAAAGCAATAAACAAGTTTTCTTGGGAGGGATGGATTTATGTGTTCTTGCATCTCTGTGTTCGTGGAGTGTGGAGAATGGTGTGAGTGTGTATGAGACATTAAAACATGGACTGGTGTTCTCTGCTATTGAACGACTTTCAACAACAGGTGGTATTATCTCGGTTACTGTCAAGGTATTGTATTTATGTGACAGCTATCAAGTTTTATGATAGACGTTTTATTGATGTTGGATGTTTTGTTAGCCACAATCATTTTGAAAGTGGCAGTAATTTATTATCTTTGCAACTTAATCATGAAATGATATGTAGAAGCCAAACAAGGAGGGGACTGTCCTCGTCAGAAAAATGACAAGATGGGTCATTTGATCAAATGCTTAAAATGATCTATGTTTACTGACAAAGCCCTCTTGATGTGTGAATAGTGATTGGCTTCTCTTAGGAGCAAAGACAGAGTTAGCATAAGGTGTTAACATCACCACAAAACCTCTTACCGGGCATTCAGATAAGGTGCAGGTTGTTGGGGACAACAACAACAACAACACTAGAAAGGCCGGAGTAGGTGACACATGTATTAGTTTGAAGACTTATCAGAGGCCAAAACAGTGGTTTATAATATTGTGCAAAAGGATCTTACAGCTCATGCCATCATAAAAGTTATTCTTTCTCACAACGATGATGAGGTCAACAGTAGAAATAAACCATTCATGATACCAAGTGATCTATCAGGAATGTGCGTTGACCAACACAGCACCTTACCGGATAACACTGCATCGTTGAACCACTGAGGTTCAACTTTTTTTACCCACACTACCCTGCGATGTTTTGCCAGAGCCCTTTGCATCGTCACTCTCCCTGTGCCAATGCAGCAGTACCACCGCAATGAATGAGGAGGCCACTATTTTAATGCAGTGGTGTTGTCTGTCCAAACATGACCGTAGGGAGGAGGTCGGGTGGATAGTTGGACGAGTTGCAGTCAGTATTCTTATGTCTTCCTAGAAGTCAACACTGATTTCTTTTACATTACCCAGGCCACAGTAATTTCTTAACCAAGTAGTTTTAGTTGCAGATCAGAAAACGTTCATACTGTAGGGGTCATTTTGGGATCAATCACATGGGGCGTTTTGTTAGACACTGACAAATGGGTATGAGGACTGGTTGATCTGCCTAGCTCTACGAAACCTTTTACTTTCTCTCCCTTTCTCTTTGTCTCTTTCCGTCCTCTGCTCTGTATTCCCCTTGGCGTAACTGCACAGGGACATCACTCCCAGTCCAATTCCCAAACCCTTCCCTCAAAGTCCTAAATCTTTTTAACCATTCCATGCCCCTTCTCTTTCATCTCTCTCTCAACCGTCTTTATCTAATTTTGATGCAACCTTGTGACAAGTGTTTCTCATCCCACCCTTCTACCCATTACACCCTGTACACTCTTCTAAATGTATCACCTTCTCCAGCCTCCTTGGAGGGGCCAAAGGGCTGCAGAGGGGGTTGCCTTGATCCAATGATGTGCCAGGGTTCTTCTTGCAGTTCTCTTTGGGCTGACAAGGGGTTCAGCAGGGGGAAGGGGGGAATGAGAGGAGGAGGTGTTGGAGTGGTGACAAGCAAAGCCGGGAGGGAGATCGAGGTGGATGATGAAAGAGGAGAAATTAAAAGAGGAATGGCAAAGGAGAGATTAAAAGAGGAATGCCAACAGAGCAAAAGAGAAGAGTAAAAAGGGAGGGATGAGCCCAGTGAAGGGGTAGAGGGCTCGAGGTCGACACTGGATCCCACGAGGGAATGTCGATGTTAGATGAGGCATGGACAGGGGTGGAGGGTAGGGATGAGAAAGCGAAATGACTGAAAATGAGGAAAAGAAAATTCTATTCATGGGTAAGGTTTTATCTCACCCAAAGCCTGCAAAGCTGTGGCCTGACAAGGAAAACCATCAGGGGTTGCTACCGGAGACAAAATGGAAATTTTTTTTTCTTCTCTTCCCTTATATATGGCAACATGGCACACTTAATAATTAACACAAACTTCTCTTCACTAAACAGCATTTGAGTTTCAGTCCCAGTCGCCCACTGCTTCAAATGATTTGATTATCTCTGAATAACTGTCATTAAAGAGACTTTTGTGACTACTTATGCAACTCCCATTCATAATGGTTTGTTTGAGATTGTTTCAAATGGATATGTGAGTTAGTTGTGTGCAGACAGACTGGCTTATTATAAATTACAACCTTCCTAACTGGTTCATTTACAGTGTGTGTTGTTTGCCATTGGGGCTTTCTTAGCAGTCATGCAAACCATCACCAGATTTATTGTTAATCACACAAACAAGCACTGCTCATTCTGAAATTGTCCTGAGGGTATCTCACTTCCGTTTCTTTGTCAAATGATAATCAAGCTTTTGTGGTGCAGAACAAACGTAGTTCAAAAATGTTATTTTAAATTTGCACTTTTCATTGTCTTCATTTTACATCCTGTACAAACTTCTGGTCTGGCTTTTTCCAGCACAGGTTTTGGGTAAAACATGAGATTACATTTATATCACATCCTGTAACTTAGATGAAAGGGAGGTTAGTCTTGGGATCAGCTAAGAGGATAAAACATAGTATGAGGAAGAATTCCAGGGAGGAAAAGAAGAGAGAAAGAGTGATGTTTATAAGAAAAGGCAGGAGACAGGAGAGAGAGAGATGCCTTTGAACCTGAGTCCAGTTAAGCCAACATAATGCGTTCACATTGTGAACCTATTTGAGGGGAGCATAAAGAAACAGAGAGGGGCACAGAGAGCATGTCTCCAGCCATCTGGCTTCAGCACATTTTGATATGTGGATATGCCAGAAATTTGAAACGTTACATTTGGCTGAAGTGTATCCATCATCTCTGCTTCATCTTTTTTGTCTTCTCTCCCCTCCACCCTCCTTTCTAGACCACTCAGGCTCTACACTATTTTTGTCTTGGTCAATGTGTCTGCTGTTTTTGACACAGTCAACCAGTACTTCTTCTTTGGCGTTCTTGCAGACCTTTTATGTGGTTCTTTTACAATCTGAGCAACCCTGTTCTCAATATACACCACGTCCCTTGGTCATCAAATTATCCTACCATGCAGTCTGTTGAATGTCATCTTTGTAGATAATATTCATGTAGACATGAAAAGCCACTGCCCTGCTATGCTATACTCTTCTCCTTCCTGACCCTGACACAGAGGTCCAAGAATATATCTGGGAATGCCTGACTGAAATATCCATTTGTCCTCCACGACCTCTGTCTTCCTTTGGAAGGCTTAGACATTATCGGACAATGTTATATGACCGTAACACCTGGCTTAAACATTACCACTTCATTACCACAACACCTTTCTTTCAGGTGTTGTCCCCCCATTCTGACGCCAGTGGATCCCTGTGCAGACTGTCTCCACACAGCAGGAAGGCTTGCTCTTAGCATCCGACTGACAAATTATGCATTTAGAACAAAGTTCCACCATCAGCATCTTTTTGACAAAGTTTTGCATTCAGATAAAGTCAATCTGCTTGATTTATTAAGTTCGGAGTAGCGTTCAAGTGCTGATGTTTGTGCAAAGTGAAAGGGCTTAATAGACACAGACATGACAGAGGGAGAAAGACATGATAAAGAAAAAGATTGCATGGAACAAATGCTGAAGCAGAGACTAATTTCAGTATGAGTGCATCTAACAAGAACAATCCTTGAGGAAAAATCATTTCGATTTAAAGCATGCTCTAAGATGTTGATGTTGTGCTTGTATGTAAATAATGACATGGGTCATTTTGGGATGCTTCAGTATGTCAATGCTGAGGTGAGGAAATTTTACATTATACTGTCAACAAACCAAGGTAGGGAATATGTAAATATGTGACATTTCCTAGATGAAGACACTATCATGACACACAGGCAAGCATCTGTGAGAGAGAAGAAAAAAAGCTGTTATATATATGGTTATATTGTCCTCCACGTACGTTATATATATGGTTATATTGTCCTCCACGTACGCCATTATATTACTCTGTCTCAGCATTATTTCTTTTCCATCTGTCTCTCTCACACTGAAAAATTGCTGCATGAAAAAAAACGAGTGGACTAAGAATGGCGAGGGAAACATGAAAGGCAGAGATGGATGAAAAAATAAAGAGGAAGAGAATCTGAGAATTGAAGAAAAATGGAAAAGATGATATGCTGAGGACGGATAGATAGATAGATAGATAGATAGATAGATAGATAGATAGATAGATAGATAGATAGATAGATAGATAGATAGAGGGGGGTAGGGGGACATTACTTGACAGCAAAAATGAGAATGAGACAGGAGAGGAGAGGAATGATTCGCCTGTTAATGGGAAATCCAATCCAATCTCTTCTGCTGTCTGTTTCTGTGTATGTGTGTGTCCGATGTGAGCACGTTCGCCTGATGCTCGTGCAGCATGATCCACCTGCTTAATTGTTCTTTCTACGCACATATTAAGACATCAAGACAAAGTCATTCGATTTTCCTTTCAAAAACAAGTGTTTTGTGCGTTTTCCTGTTTTCATATAGAAGTGGGTAATCAAATTAAAATTTGAAAACCAAAACCAAAAAAAATCTAATGTCTGTTTTTGACATTTTTCAGATTTCTGGATTTCTGACTTTTCTTCATCGTGCAGAGCAAAAGAAGAATACTATCATTTTAATGATTTCTGAGGAGGTTTTGTGTTTTATGACTGATATTAACCTTTGCTATCTGGTTCAGTTGTGTTGACAGACTGCTATAATAATTATATAGGCATTATTAGAACAGAAATATTTTTGGGGGAAAGGCGACAGTAGGCCATAAGCATTGTAATGATAATGAGATAACCTCAGTTTCATGCTGAAAAAGTTACACATCACATTTTTTGAGGGGAGGAAAGAGTTTTACTTACTTTTACACTTACTTTGTGTGTGTGTGTGTGTGTGTGTGTGTGTGTTTAGATGTGTGTGAGATGTCTGGATGATGAATTGGTGAGTTACAAAAGCAGTATGGACCTCCAATAAGGTGAGGATGACCAGTACTGGAGTTTTGACAAGCAGAACGACACGTTTTGGAAAGACATTTAGGGTTGGTCACTATACTCTCTCTCACCAAGTCACGCAGTAATTATCTTACAGGTATTAACTTACTGATTAACCTGCTTTAATGACCGTGGCCATTAGATGCCGCTGTACTATCTGAGCATGTCAAATCAAAGAGTCAATTAGAGGAACAAGGGTTTTCTTATTTATTAGATTATCCATTTCAAGACTAAAAAAAGGAAACAGACAATTATTTTCCTTTTTTGATGCACACCAAAAATGAAATTCTGACCTGTTTTTTGTTTTTTAATAACCGTTTCTGAAAGTAAAATCGCATGACTAAAAGACACTACACAATCAAGTCCCTTTGATGCTGCCAGGCCTGTAGATATCGGACAGAACTCACCCTCGATCAGAAGTACAGAGATATCAAGAGACTCAGAAGACCGAAAGATTGATTGAGCTGTCTGTGTACACACAGAGGAAGCCTTGGCAGAGAGAAGATAGGATGATGGAGCGCAAAAAGAGGAGGCCATAGGCTGCACAGAGGAAAAATAGATTTGTTGGATGTGATTTAGAGAGGAAGATGTATGAGAAGACTGTCAGGCATCTTTCTGTGTGTCAGTCCGTTGCCCTGGACTGTCTGGAAAATGAGATATCTGAGGTCAGTGTTGTAACTTTCCAAGCCATGAAGTGTCAAGGTTGTCGTCTGCAACGGCATCTTTACCACTATCGTCACTGTATTGCTACTGTCATCATCATTGTGTCGATGAGGACGGCTTAGCAGGCTGACCTGGAGACTTCGGTGCTGATTTTGAAAGCACACTAGAGTACACATGTTATAAAGAACATTAACAGCTTTTAAGGTGACTACAAGATGGAGAGCTTCTCATTCAAGCGAATTATACAGTTTGCTATCTTTCTTACTATACTATTGAGATGTTGGGAACATTTGCGAATTAGTACAACAGAGGCTACTGGGGATGACATTAGTTTTGGGTATTTTCTCGTAGTATTCGACAGATGAAAATGACCTGATAGTGGTGCTACATAAATGGGAAAGGGATCACCAAAGCTATAACAATTCATCCATAAGGAGGGCGGGAATGTGGGAACCAGATTTCGTGGCAATCCATCCAATAGTTGCCAAAACATTTACATTACAAATATAAAATTTGTGGTGGTGGAAAAGTTGGAGGATCATCAACGTCAGTAGGATTCATCTTCTGGGAACCATGAGTGGACATGACTAGAGCCGCATGGCTAATGTAGGAAAAACAGAATTTCTGTGCGGGGAGATATGATTAAAATGGGCTTTAGATTTCTTTGAACTTAACACTTCATTCTGGTGTCCTTACATCTGGACAAATGTATGACCTTAAAGATGTCAGAGATGTAACTAGGATCTTTCTGATCATTGTGATTCAGATTCGGAGAGTTAACTTCTCTCACGTCACCAAAGTGTGGTGGGCATCATCCAAATAGTCCTGTAGGGTGTCTTAAGCCAATATAGTATCACATATATAGCCAAAAGCCCAAAATATGTCTAAAAATCCCCATTCAGACGGATGTAAAGCACAAGCAAGGTGATACAAACACTTGGACAAACACACACACACCAGGAATGCTGAGGAGAGCTACAGTGTATGAAGTGCAGGGTCTGGATGAGAGGTGAGTGTGTGTGTATGTGTGTGTGTGTGTTGGGGGGGGGGTGATTGTGTGATTCACACAGTATCTGGTGCCGGCCTTGGCTGGCAGAATAGTGTGAACTCCAGCAACAGGTGTCTAGAAATAGTTGTCACTGACTTCAGAAGCAATATGAGTTTCAGCACAGTGATATGAGAATCTGTGAGGATTCAAAGAAAGAGAGGAGAGGAGATGAAAGAGAAACACAACTCTTTTAACCAAGTTTGAGAAATGTTTTCAACCAAAGTAAAAGAAAAAAGTTGGGGTTACTCTTGGAAGTATTGTATTCGGATGTATGGAGGTAGAAGAAGTCAGACAAAATAGGGGGAATAAAGTGAATAGTGGTGGACTGAGGGTTACCACTGAATAAATGAGGGTCTAGATTGAGCGCTTGTGGTCACTGGTGTCCCTGGATGAGGTGTACAGTATCTGCAAAACATGATTGAAATGAACTGACGAGCAACCCAATCTCTGGCAAAATCACAACTCACTCATTTTATGTTCAGCAGTTCATTCATATTGGGCGAATTCAAATTAGATCGTTTTTTCTTTGGAAAATCCCACTGAAAGATAAGACTTGTACGCTGGTAGAAGTGAAGAGCGGTGCCATGTATTTTATGCTTATATTTCACCTAAGCAATATTTTCGATATACACATTGTTATATTTTGACATACATACATACAAAAGCAGGTGCATATAAATACAGCGTTCATATTGTATCATATGACTAGATGACTTGTATCATCATTGTCATTATAATATTCATAAATATTGAATATTATTCATATTATGATACTATTAAATTGTGGGTTGGCATCAAATTAAATGACTGTCGATTGTAGTATACTGTATATTGTCTGGACATCATATTGGCTGCAAACACAAAGTCAATGTGACAGGTGGGCAGAAACAGTGCTGTAAACAAGTCACAGAGCGGGGCTTTAGTGTTTGAGTTATGGTTCATACAGCCCATAATACAGGAGGATAACATTGATTTGAATTCAGACACACACAAACATGTGCATTAATCTGAATGGCAGCGTTTCATTCCTTTATATCTACAAGCAACTTTCCAGCATGGAGATTTACAGCAGAGATTTATGAAAATGGCAGACAAGGAGAAGAAATTAATGAGAATATTTCTTTACACACGCGCATAAACACACACTCACTTTGGTATACACACATGAAACCCCCCTCCTGCTCGCAGTTGCAAACACCTACACAAATCTGCCAACATGTACATGCAAGTATGCAGACAGGCACATATACAGTGGACCCTACACACATGCATATTCTAAAAATGAACAAAGAAGTGTTTGACCTTGACGTTCAGTGTGCACAGAGAAATGTGTTTGCTATGGTATGTGTGGGTTGTGAGTAAACAAATCACCAACAAATCACTAGTGTCAGGCAATAAAAAAGAGAAAATCTCTGAAGATTATTCCACCCTTAAATCCTCTCAAACTCGAATTACGTCAGCGGCACATGGCCACATCTGCACGTTACAATAATAACCAACAACGACTGTCTGTCACAGACGGCCAGACGTTCATGTGTTCCTTTTGTTAATCCAAGGGCGGCTTGGTATCACCACACTACTCGCTGCACATTATAAAAACATTAGAGCGATAACAGGGCTGGCGTTCGTGGAGAGAACAGCACCTGCTCTGCACTCTCATCCTGCAGATGTGTGACTTTATTTGCTCTTTATGGACAATATAAGTTTAACAGTCATTTCTAAGTGGATGGTCTAACACACGTTATACTAGGCCTAACTGGCTAATAGTGTGCTGTGCACTGAAAGCCAGCCGCACTGCAGTTAAAATCTAATTTAAGTCAAGGACTCAGTCGGGTGAAGGATTTCTCTGGACAACACTCCGCCAGTTTGCAGAAAAGAGGATCTTTATCATTATCCATCAATCAATTAACCGGCAAATTGGGGCCATTAGAGTACATTAAATAAGAGTAGTGTATGTGTGTAAGTGTGCGTATTTGGGAGTGTATGTCTCTTCAGCACCATGTTATTGTGTGTTGCTGTGTGTTCATTTAGTTCAACAACTACTACCATGTTTAGTCAGTTTCTGTTAGCCGGCGCAACAACAATGCAAAAGTAATTCTTGATCAACCAACGAGAGGCTGCCGCTGCAGGTGCAGTACAGTAACTAACCTGCTCCCTACCCAGCCGGCTAACTAGCTCGGCCGGGCTGTGAGAGTGAAGAGCGAGGGTTAGTTCACAGCTTTTCAGAGAAAGACACGCAACTCTGTGGTCGCTCAAGCCAGCAGGAGCTAGTTAACTAACACCGGCTCAGAGGGGTGTTTCTGTTATTTAGCCTATCCTCGTTAATGTAAATGGGGTGGACAAAATAATGGAAACACCTTTATCACTACAAGACATTACAATTCAACAGCACCACACCAACGAACTCTAGGCTCCAAAATGACTGTTGAATCGGCACCTCTCTAAAACTGAACATTATAACCCTCATGAAGGTTCGAAGTTAGTTTTAGCTAGGTGTACCTAATAACCGGCAGCTGAGTGTATGTGTGTATCCGTGTGTTGTAGGGAGGGAAGAGGTGGCATTTGACACTAGAGAGACACTATAATTAAGTCAGGTTAATGCACTGGCATCTCATGTGCATCGATCCACTCCCTGCTAATGTCCCACAGCGGCATGACTTGTTAGACTTATTAGGAGCACATCTACAACCACAGTGTGACCTGATTAGATAAAAGAGTATTCGCTCAACGTGCATGCTGAGCCACTGGTGCTGTCATTGAATGCAGCGGCAGTGACAGTAAAGATGGTTTAATGAAGTCAGGCGAATGATGGAAAACTTTTTTATTTTGTTCTGTGGAGCCCAGAAAAGCAAAGTCTTCTTATCTCACTGTAACGAGAAAACGTCACACTGTGTTTCATTTCATGCCGTGCAAAAAGAGAAATTGGTTTAATTTTAATTCCTGGATTAAAACGTGTTCACCCACAACTAGCTGCATTGCATTTTACGGAGGAGATAGTAGCAGAGCGCCGCCATAATTGAGCAGTTTGGGTGAGGTGTCGCCAGGCCTTTGAACAAACCCTGCATCATTCATGACTTCTTGGGGAAACAGATGTAATTAATCTTTCGGAGAATGGCTTGCTCTCACTGTTACCTCTGCAGGAACACATGTGAGTCTTGATTAACGAAGACTGCAGACAGAGACTGTATCATCTTGGACTTTAGAACATTAGTTGGAAATATGTTAAAGTTAATGAAAAGTGGCTCTGGAGTGTATGTAGCCATGCAAAGTGTTGATGTTATTGATGTTGTACAGCTAATGGAAATTTCATGAATCCCTATGGAACGAGTTGGCCAATGGGCACTTTAAATATTAATACAATGACGTATGTTTTGATTGAAATATAAGTACTTCTATAATCTAATTTTATGGAAGAGAGGAGAAGAAAAGAGAAGAAGAGAGGAGTTGTTTTAGAAAACTGTTTTGTCAGAACTCCTCTGTGGGAAAAAAAAAAAAGATCATCCAACAGCCTCAGGATTCAATTTCATCTTCGGCTTCTTTTCTCATGCTTTCATGCATAGCTTGCTTTAGATCAAACAGACTCCTCCAAATGTGACTTTGTCTGCCACTGGCCTACCCTATGGCCTGCTCATCCCTGTACACACATACACACACACACACTCCTCACTCCCATCCACTGGTGCTTGTCACAATAAGTTCATGAGTCAGTTATGATACCTTTACATTAACCTCTCTGACCTTCTACCTGCTACGCTGCAATAACACACATGAAGCTGATACACACAGATATACTGAGCACAAACAGAGTGACCTCGCAGTGTTGATGTGCATTAATTCTGCTTCCATCAGCCTCGTAGAAGCGTTACATAATGTACATTATATGTGTTTGGAGCAGAGTGGGGGCCCAATTACATGTTTACGCGTAGGCATGTATGCATGCATGTATCTATGAGCAGGATTTGTTAGTGCTCTGGTTCAACAATAGCGTCATGCCTGCGGTGGTGTGTGTGTGTGTGTGTGTGTGTGTGTGTGTGTGTGTGTGTGCTGCATCTTTTATGTGTAGGCTGAACAGTGAACATAATCAGTATTGGAATCCATTACTAGCCTAAAACGATAATGTAGGAGTGAGTCAGTCAGCAGAGCTCCATAACATTACACTGCTGTCCTTCCCCTGACCATCAAGATCTGAAGTAGAGGAAGAATGTGTGCGTGAGTGTGTGCGTGTGTGTGTGTGTGTGTGTGTGTGCGTGTGTCAGAAACTAACTCACAGAGCTCGTGAGAATGAATAATGATCAATACTTTGACCTTTGTTGTTGCCACCTGAAGGGTAGCTGCAGCACCCAGGGGAGTTAGCGCCCAGCGGCCTGTATCAAAACTTAAACACCTCGGTACTGCATGTCAGCGTTCACACACTGTGTTTTTCTGTGTGTAGTGTGTGTGTGTGTGTGTGTGTGTGTGTGTGTGTATGGGCTGCAGGGCATACAGTGCGTCCTACATATTGCACAGTACTCACAGTACTTAGCTCTTCACTCACTTCATCTCGCAGAACAAAAAGAGAAAAGAGGAATGTACGTCCGATTAGATAATAAGTGAGAGAGAGACAGAGACAGAGAGAGAGACAGAGAGAGAGACAGAGACAGAGAGAGAGAGAGAGACAGAGAGAGACAGAGAGAGAGAGAGACAGAGAGAGAGACAGAGAGAGAGAGACAGAGAGTGAATGGCAGAAAGAGAAGGAGCAGAAGGTGGCTTTGGTTTATCATTCATTCAGCAGCTTTTGGTGTTTTGGTGTTCATGCTGTCTTCCCTGCCTGCATGGCCACACTAATAGCAGCTGCCAAGAGTAAGGACACACACACACACACACACCCACATGCAGAGGATTTCGGTCGTAGTAGTTGTTGAACCGGGCCTGCCAATAAAAGCTCCTGATGTGGAATCAGAGGTGACAGGTGAGGCAGGTGAGGAGGGGAGCGGGGAGGTGGGGGAGGGAGAGGGAGACAATGAGACAGACAGGGGGAGTAATCAGGAGAGGCGTGTGATGTAGGAGAGGGGGATGCGGGAAGGGAAAGACAGTGTGGAGAGGTGGGGTGAAAGAGGAAATATTACAGGACTGATGTCCCCTTGTTCAGTGGTGAGTCCGATTCAACTGCAGTGACGACGGCCTGATGAGACAGATGACTGTTTATGGCCCTCCTGCATTCTTTTTAGCAAACGCTAGCGACATGGCTCCAGGGATGGCAGTCGGTCGGCCCACCACCTTGGTCTGGAGAGAAATATCTCAACAACTAATGGACAGATTGGAATGAAATTTACTGCAGACATTCGTGGTCCCCTGAGAATGAATCCTAATGACCAAAGTTTGACATTTCCTGTAGCGCCATCATCAGGTCAAAATGTCCCTTTGATCAATACTTTGGTTTATCACTAAGTAGCCTACTTGCTAAACCAATGACATTGCCGCTGTACTTTGTGTTTAGTGCTAATTAGCAAATGTTAGCATGTTAACAAGCGTAACTAGGATGTTGAACATAGTAAACATAATTCCTGCTTAACATCTGCATGTTAGCTTTATCTTTGTGAGCATGTTAGCATTGAGCTCATTACTTTTCTCTTCCTTTTCATTTTTGTGTGTCCTCTTTATGGCTTTTTCTATTTGCATCTTCCGTCTTTTCCTCCTCTTCATCCTCTCTTCTTCTTCTCCATGTCATCCCATGTTCTCGAAGGTAACATCTGGTGCCGGGAATGTGTTCTTTCTTTCTTCCTTTCTTTCTGGGAGAAACATCTGTGTGTCTCTCTCTCTCTCTCTCTCTCTCTCTCTCTCTCTCTCTCCCTCAGCTGGATGCTGCCAGCTGTCAGTTTCATCAAGGTCTATGATGGGTTTCTCATTTCTCTCATTTCATCATCACGCCATTCTCTAGTCAGGTGAGACGAGACGAGATCAGATGCCGTGCCTCAATGGGCAGGTGTCTCTTTGCATCTCAAGTAGCTACTGAATGCTTCATACCAAGCAGATATCAGCAAACAGTCAAATGCAGAGGAAGAAAAGTCTTCATTCTTTGGCCTGGTCTTAAAAAACTTTAAAAAACAATAGAATCTCAAATAAATCTCAAACAAATTTTGGGATATGAGCAACATAAATGCAGAAAGTGAGATCAATGCATTTCCCCAGTAAGGAAAAGATAAGAACAAATGACTAACTAGTCAGAGTTGATAACCCTAACACTTGTTTGACTTTAGCAATTTAATGCCTTCATCTAAATGAATTGAGTTTAAATATGATACCAGAATCTACTCAAATAAAGATAAAAACCTAAAATATACTAAATGCAAAATTAATATTCTATTCACTTCAGTCATCAAGACTTGCCAATTTACTGAGAGTTTTTTTTTTTGATTTGATGATTTTATTGGCGTGTTTTGGAACGGCATTTAATTCAGTTAAGTGGTAGTCAGGAACATTCACTCCGACAGCTGCCTCAGAGTCTTCATGCAGGTCTCAGGATCATCCTCCGTCATAACACCAGACAGTGTAACATCACCTACTGCAAAATGTTCTCTGGTTCTTCTCCACAGTCTCCGCCTCCCATCTAAGTCATGGACCGCTTTGCTCGACGTTTTTTCAGTGTCTATAACTTCATGTCAGACTGTTCACTCTTTATTTCTGTCACGATACGGTGCTGCTCTGACAACGCGCCGTTGGCAGCTGTATTAATAACTTCGTGCTGATTGTTTCGGGTCCTCTAATACACTGACACTGCTAAATATGTTGTGTTTTGGTCTGGTGCTATCTGACAGCGGGACTCAAGGGGTCGATTATGCTAATATGCTAATAATCAAATCTCAAGATGGTGCACCTCCTCATGATTTACGACACGTTTGGGCAGCTAAGTGAGTTTAGTGAAACACACGAATAGAAAGAAGAAGAGAGATTTTGGATAACAAACTGACTGTAACTTAAACCTCGTCTCTAACACTTTGCTTTTCATTTGTTTCCATTTCACGCCAAAGAGAAAGAATCAACCTAAAGAAAAACTTTCTACCATCAGTCTTCGTGGTCTCCAGATTACAGAGTAATTACACACTGCGTCAGTCTGTCTCTGCCAGCTACACACTTTGAAAGATGCTTTTTAGGGTGAGTGAGTTTGTGAGGGAGGGGGTGGTGTAGTGGGAGGGAGGGCGGGGAGGGAGGTGTGTCCTTGGATCTAAGTTTTATCCATTTAATGCCAGAATGATGTTAGAGTACCTCCAAAGTAGCGCTCTGATATCGTACATTAGGACCGGGGCCAGACTGGGCAGCAGAGTGGCAACGTTAAACACTGAGCAGCAACACAATGAGGCTTTCCTACCTGCTCCAATTTTCTGTTTTGCGTCTCATTTAAATCAGAGTTTGGCCTCGTCCTCTCCTCCTGCTTTGTTTCTTTATATATTCTTTTTAAATTTAATTTCCCCTCATTTGTCTGTGCGGCTGCTCTCCATCCTCTTGAAGCTGCAACCCAAATTAACTCTCACATCTATCTCGCTGCCTCTCCATCCATCTCCTCCCTCTCATTTGGCTTTGGCTGTCCTTCCTCTCTCTCACACCTATGTGGTCGCATCATCCCCCTCTCCTGGCACATTTTGCATCCCCCATTCTCTCACTCCTAAATCCTTTATGGCCCATTCCCACCCCCTCCCTTTTATCTCTCTTCCTCCATTCCTGTGTCCCTCCACCTCTCTGGCAGGATCATTTGGCCGCAGCAGAGCACTTATACTCCAGGTGTGGTGCATTGAATGATGACCACAGGACACACACATATGCAGTGAGCAGCCAATGGCCCCATCATTGCACCAACCTTTCTGTTCCCAGCATTTCTCCTTTTTTTCCTTCCCAGGAAAACGATCTGTCATGTTTTGCCAATCAGCCTCTGCTATAAAGCCTGATTCACACAATAGTGTTGTCACACTGCGGCTAACAAATGGTTTTATATAGTACATGACTATGTGTAGTTAGTAAGTTAACATTTCACATGCAAACACACACCCAGAAACACACAAATGAGTGTGGTGGTCCAATCCTTTAGAGGAAACACATGTGACAAATGTGTTTTGCATGCCATCTCCTCGTCCACTCAGTCCTCTGCCAAGCCATTACTGCCTCCTCCTCCTCCTCCTCTTCCTCCCCTCCTCTCTCTTTTTCTCATTCCAAATGGATTAATTCATCTAGCCGATTAAATAGACAGCAGCATCAATAGTTTTCAAGACTGCGCTATCATAATTTTGCCTCTAGGCTCAATGAGGTGTAAAAATGGCTATTATAACTTGTTGGGGAAGACAGAAGAATCATTGTATCTGGATGGGGGTTTCTGAATGGAAGTAATCTTTCATGGTAGAAAGCAGTTTGCCACCGCCGTGGAGAATTTCTGAATTAATTACTTTTCGTATTGATATTTGTGTGAGCCTGACTTGAGGGACAGATTTGTGCGGTTTCTACTTTTATCACAAAATGGAAATGGCTTCATTGTTAATAATTTCAATCAAGCAAAGTAGATAAAGGGTTTTGAAGTGCAGAGGAAACAAGCAAAACAATGCAGGCCCAATAAATTAAATATCTCATTTATGCAGTCCCCAGCTCTGCTAAACAATCGTTTTAGTCCTAATGATCTTTCTTTTTCAAGTATGTACAGTGTCATTGCATGGAATGATTTGGTATTCATGAGAAAATTGTATTTGTTGTCAAAGATGGCTCTCTTTCAGCTGTGGCATGCACTTGCACTGCATTTGCAGGTCTGCATTTGCAGTGCTGTGATGAAAACAAGAAAGGAAACATCGAGATGAGCCTCTTCGGTCGCTCCACTGAGCAGAAAAGAGAATGGGTTCAGGATGTACTGTGTGTCAAGCTGCAGACAAGGTTGAGAAGAGGTCTTATAGGGAAACACACCTCTTCACAGAAACCGAGACACATTCTCATCAAGGGAACAACTGAATGCCACTGACAAGCTACCTACAGAAGTAAATACAACTTCAATGTTCAATGTATAGCAAGGCTCACTGCTGTGCTGCACTCTCTGATCTGCACTTCGCTCCTCATCTCATCCCCTGCATATGTGTTTTGATAATGGACATCAGTCAACATCACATGCATTTGAAACCCTTTTGTAATTTTCTACTTTGCTTGTCAGAGATGTAGAAAAAGGTCTGAATAATGTGCTGCACGCTGTTGATGGTGAGTGTCTGAAAATCCTGAAGGTAGATCATAAAAATGTTTCTACGGAGTTGGATTTCATTCATCTTTTGTACTCGCTTTATCCTTTTCAGGGTCGCAAGGGGTGGGAGGGGGCAGATCCCAGCATGCATTGGGTGAGAGGCAGATTATCCTGGACAGGTTGCCGGTCCATCACAGGGCTGTCACATGCGGTGTATGACAGACAAAAGCACTCACATAGACCAGCAATTTAGAGCCCTTAATTAATCTAACCTGCATGTTTTTGGACTGTGGAAGGAAACTCCACACAGTAAGAACATATGTAATGCAGATGATACAGATGACCATGACTTTGACTGTGAAATTTTGAAGTGTTCTCTGTGATCGGTGTCACCGTCCTGTGGGCTGCACATCAGTCGGACTGATCTTCCCTCCTTTCCCTCTTTGCTGTGCCGCCTCGTCCTTTTTACCGCTATAAGACACACATGCACATTATTCTGCTGTCCTTAGATGAATTGCTTCACGTGTGTAATTTTCTTTGACACTGATGGATTCATGCAATAGAAAAACTAAGAAAGTGAAGCCAGGCGGAAATGCATCAAAGTGTAACTTTAACCTTCACCTGCGACTGCACTGAGAAAACATTCACGCTTTTCCTCTCCGAGTTACACTACAAGAATCTCTAAATATTATTTGTCAGTGGCAGTGCAGCGTTACAGAGGGGGTAACTAGTTTACTGTGGTGGTGGGGCCATAGTGTGTGTGGGTGTGTGTGTGCTTGTGTCTCCCCAGCTGAAAATACTGCAGTCTTCGTCATGCCTGGCTGGCTCACAGCACTGTGATAATGTTAGGGCCCTTTTTTTCCCTGGTTGCTTTAAAGTGATGGAGTCCAGTTTGGGCTTTGTTTGGGGAAAACACCAAATCAAACAAGACACGCGTCAATCATACCACCCGTGTCTGTGTGTGTGTGTGTGTGGTAGCTGGTGTGGCACTTTGGGCAATGCAGCACAAAAAAAACAGTTTGAGCCCTGAGTAAATGGGGTCAAAGAGAGTCATGAGAGCTCCTTTTTTTTACTCATACAGACACACACCTCTTCAGGGCAGTGGTTTACACACACACACACACACAAAATATGAGGCATAGGCATTCACAGTCACACACACCAAACACCCCTTTTGGTGCCAATGTTCCCCTCAATATCTTCCTTTCTCACAGTTCCGCTGTGTTTCCTCTAATGCTGTCGCACTGTCTTTCTCTCTGCTCGAGCGCAGCATTGACAGTGTTTAGTGTAAGTGGCAGACAGGCCTGTTTCCGTTGATTTTAATAGGGGAAGATGGACTCTGACTCACTGCATACTGTCTGTGAGAGGCACAGGACAACCTCGCCTAGTTAAGAGTAACAGCTTACTTCGTCAGGTTGGTCGGTATATCACAGGTCTCGTAGGAACAGCCCCCTCTAGAGTCCTGCTCAAAGGCACTTCAGGCAGATCTTTCTGCTCACTATATCACACTGATGGCTCAATGGCCTGAAGGACACACACAGTACATACACCCACCTTTGCAGTGTAAGCTCCTTCAAGTTCAGTTTGGGTTCTGTATTTGCTCTAGGACACTGAAAGAATCATTTGCAAATGAAAGGTTTACTTCTCCTATTCATTCCCTCAGCTCTGGATACTCTGGAGATCAGTGAGATATCAAACCAGTGATCTACCATTTAGACATTGTTAAAGGGGCACTTAGTTTACGCAGTTCAGTTTACTCTTTATGAGGAGTGTTACTCAGCCAGTAAAAACAGTTGTATAATGTTTTCTGTGGCTCTGGAGAGAGCTTTCCAAGGTTTGAATTTTACAAGCTGAAGGCGTGGGGTTCGAAAGAAGAGGGCATGTAGGAGGCAGGGAGCGTCTAATCAAAGAAGCTACTGAGTTACATTATGGGAAACTTAAGATGCAGTGTTGTTGGTTGTTGTTGCTTGACCCATACTAAGTCCCCAGTATCAATTTTAACCATTCTTCTTCTTCTTCTTCTTCTTCTTCTTCTTCTTCTTCTGCCACCAATGACATGAAGACCTGTCTCATGTCTGAAAAAAACTAAACTAAAACTAACTAAAAAACTACCAAAGGGGACAGGAATGGTTTGATTCTCATTCTTAAGTTCGAATTTGTCACAGGACACTGCTTCATGTTGCCCTTCATTTTAAATCTGGAGTCACATCTGATGTACCCTGTGAAAGCAGACTCAGGGAATCAGATGGCACCCGACGTGTTGTATTGTCTTTCGGGGAAAAGTCAAAGCTCCATTGATCAATATTTTTGATCTGAACATACAATCTAATGACTCGCTGTAATGTGAAAGGGTCACTCATACTGCCGATTCCACTGAGAATCAACACCCCACAGCACTATGCAGATTTTGGCCACTATTGAGGAGAAAGTACTTTGTGTCATTGTTGCTTGGAAAAAACAGTGAACCACATCTTTGAAGACTATTCAACAGCCTTTCCATTATCAAACACAATAGTGGAACACAAGTATATCCTCCTTTATCATTATTTTGCCTTTTGTCTTCGCATCTTTTCTCCCTGTCTCTCACTGTTCCTGTATCTTCCTTTCATCTCTACATATTCTCTCCCTCTCTGAGCATCTCTATTTCTACCTCTCTTTGTCTTCTTGTCTTTTTGTCTGTAGAGCAGCTTTACCACCCTATTGTTGCATCCCTTTCCTTTCCGCAGGACGCATTCACTCCCATCTCCCATTCCCCTCTGGCCTACAGCATTATAGGCTACCCAAATAAAGAAAGGAAAACACAATTTGTATTCTGGACCACATCTGTGATGCGAGAGGAAGGGGGGGGGGGGGGGGCAGGGAAGGGAGGAGGGGTTGTTAAAGTCACAGTTTGAAGACTGGTTAAATTCATTGGACATAAAGTTGGGTGTCTGGGGGCATTCGCCTACATTGTCAGCAGATTTGTTACTTCTTAAGCAGGGAAGTTTGACCTTGTCAGTAAGCAGGGAAGTTTGACCTCCCTACATTGTCATCCACTTTATATCATAATAATGATTCTCATTTCTGCTGCTACCTTTAATTAGGCATTCATCTTGTAGAGTACGATTCATCCAGCTAATTTTATGCATCATTACACAAGTAGTTTGTATATTGACACATGACTGGTCTGCTGGTGGTTGTTTAGGATTGTCTAAATATAGACTCACAGTGTATCCTCACAGTTGGATAATGATGCATTCAGCGGAACTGGAGAGTAAGTGAGGTGGCTATCCACACATCGCATCTCAAGCGCTCATCAATACACTTTTTTGTCAGCACTGGTGGCATGGTGTATTTGACTCTGTATTCGCGTGGGTGAGCAATGCTGGCCCACACGCATGAGTGTTCACACGGATGCCAATTTGTGCCAGTGCGTGTGTGTTGCCCTGTATCCCTAACCCCTCAGCAGCAGCAGCTGACACCCTCTTGTCACTGACAGCAACTCCTGCAGTGCTACGAGAGGGAGAGAGAGAGAGAGAGAGAGAGGGAGTTGGGGGGGGGTGTTTCATTGACCTTGCAGCAGAAAGCCCTAACCGTTACAGCAGTAGTAGCACTCTCTCGACTGCTCATACGCAAAGACATCCACTCCAACAGGGGCATACACAACACACACACACACACACACACTCCCCCTCTCAGTCTCTCATGTTCATTCTGACACTCGGCCCACACTCTAGCGCTGAGGACTCGCCTGCGGCCTGTTTGCCGGGGCCAGCCTTCTTACAAAGCAAGAGAAAGCGAGCAGGATGGAAAATGGGCGGAAGGCAGGGGGTTGAGGACGGTAAATGCACATTCACATAAAGGAAAGAAATGTGCAGTCAGTCATAAAGCCACAAAAGACAGAGACAATGTAACTGAGCTGCAGGGGAAGAAGTGAAAAGAGACACACACACACAAGGTCCTGCACGGTGCACACTTATCTACATATGTGAACAAAAATGCCTCACCTCCATAAGCATATAGCTTCTGCACAAGTAAGGTAATGTGTATTACACTGCTATACGATGCTGTCACATCCACACATACATGCGCAAACCTCAAACCTCCTTGACAAAAGTCAGCTGCTAAGTCTTTGTTTCATCGGAGTGCAATATGAAAGTGAAAATAGCCCCATCAAAGCATCGTCTGTCTCCAATCTAATGCCTCTTACTGATGAGCAGCCTGGCGCCGCCAGATTGAATATGACACTGAAGTGAATGGGTCTTATGAAGGAGTGCAATATGGATAAACACTGTCATTGAGTGTTGCCTCTGCTGCTGGCTTTTGTTTCTCCTGCTGGATCAAATCACTGATGTGAATTCTGAATGAAAAAAACAGAGTATTTAAACCTTTGAGATATATTTTATTGCTTACAACCCACAGAGAAATAGTATGCCAGTTCAACCATTATCTCTGCTGTATTTCACAGAGGTGTGGAGCCTCAGTGCGCCATATTGATCTGTGAGATTGAGACAAAATGTTTACTTTTCAACTCCACAGACGAACACTTTATTTACATTTGGTCAGGTATCCAAACAAATCAAATTGAATCTGGAACGGGAATGGCAGTCTCCGCCACTGACAATGAAAACTACTATGTAGAGAGGTAATTACAGAACATCAATACATTAAATGGCTATTGCTGAAAAATGTTGATGTGAATGTTAAATAGTATCACAAATGGGGTCTGATTTCTTGAAAATCTTATGTATCATAACTTTAATGCTGCAGCTTTAAAGCATAATGTCAAACGTATTGTGTGTTTGTGTGACAACTTGGAGTCAGACTAATTTAAAGGGGAACTCTGCACAGGTCTTGAGGAGTATGACGGCACGTGTGTAGTTGTGTAGAGCCTTGAGTGGCTGCACAGGGAGCTGCGCACTTGAGTCAGTGTCGGTTTGGTCTGAAGACTACAAATTTGAAAACAAAGAAAATCTGGTGGTTTGGAGTTAGAAAGAAGTGAGCTTACCAGACCTCTGTAGCCTGCTCCTCATCTCTGCTTGAGGTTAGCGGCTTGAGGCTACATTAGCCGCTACGAGCATCACACCTTTAAACCTGTCCATCCCTCAGCAATTGTGTGTACAAGAGAGAGAATGAGAGAGACAAGGCGTTTCGATGTTCAAACATTGGCTCTGGGTTTGGATCAGCTTGAGGTCAGATGTGAGCAGGTTCTGGCCTGAATGAATTGGGCTGGTCTCAGAATAGTTAGGTCCGCACTCTGTTGGGAATGTTTCTGCATAAAACTGAGTAGCAAAGTAGGCGAAAATGCAGAGATTGAGGCAGAGAAAAGAGAGTATGGGCGATGGGATAAGGATTGTGGATTAAATTAAATGTAGGGTCAGGGAATTGGAAATGAGGGTCAGATGAAAGGGGACTACTGTAAGGAAAACTTCCCTGCAGCTGTCCTGGCTTTTGTTCCTGAGATGTGGACTGGGAAGATGACATTCAAGGGAGATTGATGGATATTGTTCTCAACGAATGCTGCTTTGCATGGCCACAGCTACAGCTCATCTCGGCTAATCTCTGCTATTGAGATGAGCTGTCATTCACTTCATGGGTTGATAATGCAATTCCATCTGACCATTGACAGTTCGTTGCTCCACATTAGCTTGAGCTGTTTCAAGATAACTGTGTTTGCATATAGGGAACTGGGCCATAACAGCACTTTTTCCTTTTCCCACTTGTTCTCTTCTGTTGCGCTGGGAGCTAAGAACTTTTCACTCACTTTGAATAATCCTACTTTGAAAATATTAAATGTGGAACAGGAACAGGGAACAGGTAAAGATTTGAAAGTTTTCTTTTTTGGATTTGAACTTTTAAGGACACAACCAAAGAGATGATGATTAACAACTGAGAAAAGGATGCAGCTATATTGAGTTTTCATGAACATTATTGTGAAATTTGAAGTAAAAACTTTATTTAAGGATTGTTGATCATTAAAGGAATAGTTTGACAGTTGGGGAAATAAGCGTATACTAACTTGTATTTATTTCCAAGAGTTAGATGAGAAGATTGATACAACTCCATGCCTTTATGGTCATTATGTAGCTTGAGCCAGCAGCCACTTAGCTTTGCTTAGCATAAAGACTGGAAAAAGGGGGAAACAGCTAGTCTGGCTCCGTCCAAAGGTAACTGACAAGATGCTGTTTGGTAATATTCAGTAATATTTGTATGAATGATGGGTGGACTGTTGTCTAATCTATGTTTTGAATGAAGTGTATGTAGTGTGTCTGTATTAGCTCTGTTGTCATCTAAGCCTTAATATTGTAAAACCAGCTGAAAGTTAACGTAAGAATTTGTTTAGCATAAGTGCAGTGATGTTGCACAACCTAACGTGGAACAAAGTTACATTTGTTGTCCGAGTAAACGTTTAACCTTAGGATTGGTGCTGGTCATTGCTTAAAAAACAGTGTAAATCTATATATACCATGACTTTGCTCCCCATGGATGGAGGCTTTAAGTGGCTTTGACAAAATAGGTCACTTCATCATCCTATTAAATCTTCTTTTCTAAAATAAAATGACCAAGCTCTAAAATAAGAAAAGTCTCAATCCATTTCTGCTCGCTCTCTCTCCCATCTGACCGTGGGTTCGTTAATGATCTCATTTAAGAGGTCACAGGTTTTCTAATTGGAAGTGGGCTGACTCCTGTTGCACCGGGCTGGCCTCTGTGACAGTCTAAAGTTAGTATGAACTTTTTGACCTCGGTAAAAATACTCACACTTCTGTCACCGCTGTCCTTAGAAACACTTCCCAAACCTTTAAATAGCTCAAACAACCTTTGGACCTAAGTTCTCCCTTAAGGAAAAAAAAAGTGCTTTGCTTGAAGAACATTTGAAAAGTTACTGAAGTTACTCTTCAGTGTGCATGTAGGTAAGTATGGTTTCACATGTGTTTTGTGACATTACTTCAACATATGATGCTTGATAGAGAGGGACAAAAGGAGAAAAGCTGCAGAGAGAAAGCTTTTAAGAAGAGGAAGCACAAATGAGCCACAACACCTTTGAACCAAAGGCATATGGACTAATGCTGGTTTTGCAATTTAGCCACAACAGGGAAGCATAACACCTGAGACCTTGCCATTCGTTGTGATTGTGTACAACATGCCCTCACAAAGTCCAGCTGAGCACTGTCGGGCAGAACACTGTGCACCGCTACTATCCCATCACTTATTCAAATATTAGCTGAACCTCAACACTGGATGTTTCAATAGATGCTGTTCACTTCACGCTCGTAATTCCTTATTAGCGGGTGGCTTGGTTCCAGCGCTAGTGCCACCCACACAAACAATGACTTGTGCACATACACGCATAACATTACACTAGTGCCTGCAGGCACACACACACACACACACACATAATAATAATAATAATGAGCCCCAAACTTGTAGTGTCGGGCACGTTTTGCACGTATCATCCTGCGAATCAGCAAGACCACGAAGCGCTCTCCAGATGCCAGCCGCCTCACGCAACATCTGTCCTTGACCTTGGCAAAAGACTCATTGATGACGACTCCAGAGAGCCTGTCTGCCTATCACAGCCTTCTGTCTAGGCCCATTAAGACTGTGTGTTGTGTAGATGGGATTGGGTGGTTGCTGGGTGGGTTGGGGAAGGGGAGAAATTAATGTCATCTGTGACCTGCCCTGCATCAACACACACTTTGTCTGTATGTGCACCTGTATAAGCGTATTTGTATCAGTTTGCATCTGCAGGAAAAGGTTCAGGGGTGCTGCAGCATAAATTGTGTGTGTTATCAAAATAGATGACTTTGCATGCAGCCTGATAAGCAAATGCAGCATCAAATATACTGAATGAGTTTTTCTGATTGCCACCACAGGACCTCCACTTTACCTTCTTCTTCATTCTCTTTTATCAAAAGCTGTCTTTTAATTAATGCCTTTTAATAAGGGCCCTGAACGCCGGGTTAATTGTGCTTTTCATGACAAAATCAGCACAAATGCAAATTGTCTCAGAGCGACTGCTGTGCCGTGGCTGGGAACAGTGTTTTAATTATCCAGACAACCTCTTAAGTGGGGGAGAAAGCGTAGTGACGAGGCGGCCATATGCTCAGCAGTCACAACCTATCTTACAGTTATATATCAGCACACAGGTGGTGGAGGCTGTGAAGAAAAGGGAGGAAAAGATTAACTTAAGTGATTTGAACAATAGTGAAATGAGGAAAAGTAGGGAGGGGAAATAGGGAGGAGAGAAAAAGAAGAGCGAAGAGATGACGGTGATGTACTTCAAAAATAAAGGTCAAGAAGAAAAACCAAGATCAAAAGAAATGCACCAGAGAAAACGTTTCTTCCATATCCCAATATTTCCATGGATGTTTGCCCACTGTCAGTGGGTTTGGTGGTCCTGAAATATATCAACAAGTATTGGATGGATTGCCATGAAATATGTTATAGATGTTCATTTGTTTGTGTTGTTTGTTTTTGTTGTTGTGTTGTGTGTGAAATGTCTCAACAGCTATTGTATACACTAATGGATTTCCATTAATACCTGCAAAACTAATGACATCAGCCTCAGCTGTACTTCCTGTTTAGTGCTAATTAGCAAATACTAGCTAACATGCTAAAGTTAGACGGTGAACATGGTAAACATTCTACCTGCTAAATATCAACATGCTAGCCTTGTTATTGTGAGCATTGTGTGCATGTAAGCATGCTGAGGTTAGCATTTAGCTCAAAGCACGGCTACTAGCTTGGCTGTAGTCTTGTTTTACATTGGTGCTGTTTGAAAGAGTCCGAAATTGAACCTGTAGAGATTTTTACATTTAAAATAACCCTACATTAAACCTAATTATATTTTAAATGATTTCACAGTTTTAGATAGATTTTTAATTTGCAGTAACACCAGGGCTGATGTCTGCATGCCCCATTAATGATAATCATTAAGTGTAAGGACTCAGTCACACATTTTTGCAGTCTGTCAAAACAAACCACTGACTAACCTTCTTTGGATCATTCACCTCATAATCGACTAAATCAGTAGCCATTATGTGGCGGTATATAAAAAAGAACAGTTTATCAGCCCCTACATGTAATGTCAAGGGAGAACACATTACAGGAGTGGCCTTCAGTGGTAGAAAAACTGTGAAAAATCCTGATAACATAAAATGCTGTTTCATTCCCAGTCCACAATCATATGTTTTATGTTTGCACCTCCTTTTGCAAGAATGTGTCTTTTCCAAGTGGTGGATTTGTCATTTTGTGGATATACAAGAGGGGATAATGTGTCAGTGTGAAGGACTGTGTCTGGATCCATGAACTGAGAGAGAAGTGCGCAAACACACATACAAGAGATACACTCTCATTTTTTTTTTATCTCAACTGATAGGCCACAAGAGCCACCTCAAACCAGCATTTAGCAGCACTTAGAGCTCCTGCAGATAATCAGATCGCTTAATAGGACCACCTAGACCGCATATTGTCAATACACACACATTGGTCACACACTTAAGGAACTTGAATACCCAACATGATTGTTCTCATCCCAGGTCATCAAATACCGACGCTGCTTTGTCACGCCCCTCTGCCAGAAAGCATACTTGGTTTGGGTTAAAATAAGTACGCTACGTAACGTAAGTCACGTGACATAGTCTTTGGGATAGTCATGGGATGCAAACCCAGGCATCCTGGGTGAAAGTCCTGTGTTTGACCCACCCATCCAAATGTCTCCTATACTGGTTCTCCATGGTCCCCTAAACATACCAGCATCAGTACTGCACAGATTCACACATCCCTTTCTTTCATTCTCTCTTTGTCCTTCTCACACACATTCATCCCCACTTCCACCTGTTTGTCCCTCTTCTTGTCTTCCTTGTCCAGCTCGTACACAGACATGCATAACCACTTTCTCTCGCTCTCTCCCACACACACAAACGTCCCATAACCACACTGTGAGGTCTCCTCCCCCAGGAGCGTTATATCACACCTGGGTATTTCACACTCCACAGAGCTCCATGCTCATTAAATCACTGAATTCCCATGAAATCAGAAGAAGATATGCCGCTATGCATCACGCCTGACTTTTATATCTAATGGAGAAGTGGTGATAAAGTTTATAGGGATGTATGATGTGTGGGTTTAAGAGTGGAGAGACATGGAGGGAAGGTCCAGAGGGGTGTGTGGATGGTTCAAGTATAGCCTGTATGTAATCTGTAGTATCCTGCTGGGTGGAAAGAAGAGGATAAGTTGTTTTTTTTCAACAATAATGGCTACTGACCTTTGTGCTGTCCTCTGAAGTAAGGCTAAAAGTAATGCTTCTCCCCCACACTTTCTCTGCCTTCTACTATTTTTGATTCAAACCTGAACTTTGACAACCAAGGAGTTATTCAGTCTTGATTATATCAATTGAGAAATATCACTAAAGTTACACCATTTCTGTCCCAGAGAAAGTTGTCTGCCTGGATTTGACAATTGGTCAATGCAGCTGCTCAGATTTTATTTAGAACTACAAATATAATCTGCACCGCTACCTTTGTATTTCAAACGTCATCTAAAAACACAACTTTTTAAACTGGCTTTTAACTGCCTTGTATGATTTTATATCTCCAGGACAATATTATATAATTTAATTTATTTCATTGATTATTTTATCTCTTTTATCCGATTTTACTTTTCAGCAATGCTGGCGGCACAGATCTAGACAATGACGGTCAGACTATTGAATGGATTGCCATTAACTTTTCTACAGATATTCAAGGTACCTCGAGAATACATTTTAATGATGCTGATCCCCTAACTTTTCCTCTGGCGCCAAAGGCAGTTTTTCCCATTCTGGGAATTATCTCAACATCTACTTCCTAAACTTCTCGGCAAATTTCAGCCTTATTTTTCTCATCTCTCTTTCTGTCTTTCTCTCTCTACATTGCAAACTGAGAAGGTATCTGAAGTTACCCTTCTCTCTTCCTCCTCCCTTTGTCACCTCCATCTCTCTTTTTCATCACCTCCCTGCCCTCCAAGCCAAAAGCACCAACAGCCCCCCCACCCCTCCCCAAACAAATGTCACTTTCTAATTGGCAGAGAGCATCGCTGTTTGGACAGCTGTTAATCTGGGAGGGTTGGCGGTGGCAGCGAGATTGTGGCAGTGACGGTGGTGGGGAGAGGGATGACAATCTGAAACAGCACTGAGAATGACGCAATGAGGCAGAAAGAGTAGAAAGAAAAAAAAGAAGTTTGAGCTTGGTGCAAAATCAACACTTGCACCCCAGTCTGTCCACACATCTGTCTGTCATTGTGACGCTATGTTGTGCCAATGGAAAACTGAGACCACAATTTAAAATGCAGTGTCACTACACATCTCTTACCATCTCTACACTCCTGGATAGTATGGTCTGTGTAACACAGGTAATGTTAATGCACAACCCTGCAGTTTCATTCAAGCCTCTGCTCCGCAGCCTCAGCATCACCCGCACAGGAATGTAATGCCCCCCCGTCCTCCTCCTCCTCCTCCCTCTCTCTTGCTCCATCTTCCCCTCTCTTTCTTTCCACACACATACACACACACAATGAAGTACACACAGAACACAGCGCTTGGGGAACCAATCACCATCGCCTGTTTTCAGGTCCTGTTTGTGAATGGGATTTTTACGGGAGAGGAGGAGGCAGACACCGCTGCATTTGTAGGCATGCAGCTGCTACACCAGGGAAACATCACCAGCCCATTCTCATTTTCTCCTCCTTTATTTGAAATATTTCTCTCACTCTCTGTTGGCTGCTCTTTAGTCAATTTTTTATGTTTTGGTTTGATTTTTTTTCACGCCCCCATTTCCATCTTTGCTTTTCTTCCATCTCCTTGAACACTCTCTGACTCTTGTTTAGTCTTTTTTTGCAGCAGTCGATTGTGACTGCTGTATCTTTTTCCATGCTTTTCTTTCACTTTTTTCCTGACACACCATCATCATCATCACCATCTAGCACTGTTTGCTTCTTTTACATTTTTCCACCCCCCTGTCATGTCATTCTCCCATATACTGCAGAACAGCTGGCATTCTCCACTACATCTTTTTGTCTCTTCCCTTATTCGCTTCTTTTCACCAGTCATCCCATCTGCCTCCTAAAGCAGCAGCCGAGGCAGGTAAGGTTATTGACTACCACAGACATACTGTAGACACTTACCTCCAGTGACAGAGTCTTCGTCCCAAGTGCTTCTGAATCCTCAGTGGTTGGAGGAAGAGCGGCGAGCCTGCGAGCTTCTGGCGGCTGAAGAGAAGTGGAGGACAGAAAGAGACAGAAAGAGAGCGAAAGAGAGATAAAAGACAAGAGACAGCAGAGAGAGTGAAAGGTATAAAGAGAGAGAGAGAGAGAAAGTGGACGAGAGCAGGCAGGCTGTGCGAAGAGGAGGAGGAGGAGGGTGCTCCGGCTGGCTGGAGGTGAGATGAAGGGGAGAAAGAGAGAGGGAGGGAGAGATAAAGGAAGAGGGAGGGAGAGAGTGAGGGTGCGCTGGATTGGGATAGGAGGGGATTGTGTGATGTTTGAGAGGAGGAGGAGGAGGAGGAGGAGGAGGGATTGCAGGGAATGGAGGAAAGTTAAAGAGAGGAGGGAGGAAGGAAGGGATGCGGAGACAGAGAAGAAAGAGAGGAGAAGCAGAAACTGTAGAAAAGAGAGATGGGGGGCACAGGCAAAGAGGTAGAGAGCACAGAAACAGGTATGTTCACGTTGTAATCCAGGGGGCTTTGATTTGCTGGAGGAAAATAAGTGAAACCATCAGATTTCACCACACTCTCTTTACTCCATTACAACTCTAACCTTTCACAGCCTCCAAAAAACACAAGTACAGCCCATGTCAAGCCGTCACATGCGGCCGGTCCCTGGAGACAATCAATTTCAGAGTGGAGAAAATGTCCTTCCATCCATTAAATCATACTGTAATCCAATCCTGTGTTGGTGTGTTGCAGTACGGATACTGCAATTAACTTTGGAGCAATAACTTACTGGAGCTGGCAGACGAAGGGCTGGCAGAGAGAGAAAAAAAGAGGAGAGAAGATGAGGGAAGAAGAGCTGACTGAGTTTTGTGAGAGCTGGTGACAAAAATGGAACCGGGGGAACATGGTATACTAAGAAAAGGATGGAGTGATAATGACATGAGGGCATTAGACAGGACATGTGGAGAGGAGAGGAAGAGGAGCAGATTGGCCTCTGGCTAAATGCACTCAGGGATGAAAGGGTGGTGAAGAGGAGAGACGGAAAGAAAGAGAGGAAAGATAAAAGAAGGCTGAATGGAGGAAGATGATGATATTGTGAAAACCCACTGATCTGCCATGTGCCTTTCAGAAAGTTTAGAGAGGATAATGGGTCGCATGTGAATGGTAACGTACAACTGAACGTGTCACTGAATGCACGCGACCTCAAACCCACTTTACACCCACTTTACAGTAACAGACGGATTATGAAACAAAAAGCCCCCCCCCCACCCCGCCTACACAGACACCCAGACTAACAAGGGCACATTGTTTGTAGTCATTTTTTTCTAGTCATTTTGCATTTCTTTGAGGTCATTTTGAATCTCTTTGTAGTTGTTTGACGTCTCTTTGTAGACGTATGATTGAAACAGTCACCTCAAACAGAGGCTCTGTCTGCCTATGCCCGGTAGGCCCATTCAGTAATCCATGCATGATTACAGTGTGGTAAAAGAAATCCTAATTAATCCTAATTTTAAGCTTGCGTGTTTCCTTTTTGCGTCTTTCGTGTGTGGCCCTGTCTGTGACTGTTTTACCTTTGCAGGCAAATTAATCCCTCCGTCAATGCACTGAAAAAGTGCACCATGGTAAAATACCTTCCGGACATGGTTTTGAAAAGAGGTACTGATTTCAAATTACGGGTCAAGTCTTATTCATCATAGTAGGACCTGAGGGCTGTAAAAGGGACTGTGATAATACAGATGTGATGCATTTGAAAATCCCTTTTCATAGTCCGTGTCCAAGGTCTGGAGTACTCTTGAGCTGACCAGCGAGGATTCATTTTCTCAAGGTGAGGATTAATTTGCTCAAGGACACTTCAGCAGAGTGGATGCCGGCCAACACAGAGCTTAATCCTGGGACTTCTTGTCTCCCTTACTCAGCTGACAGTGGCAGTCTCTTAAAAATAATAGCCTGCAAAAATCAACTATACAAAACTTCAAAAAAATCTAAAATGCCTCGAGGCTTCCCTGTAATTTGTTGTTTTCCACACACTAATGTGCTGCACCATGGGATTCACCCCTGCGAGACTCTCAGGCAAATCACCCTCCTGAATGTGTGTGCATTGTACATCTGCGTGCGCATGGATTTGTACTGCAAGCAAAGCCCACTTACATATTTTGTGTTTGTAAAATAGATGGACAGCAAGAGAGAGCAAGAGTTTTGGGCGCAGTTCCAGCTTTGAGGGATTTTGCCTTACAAGCTGCTACATATCTGTCGACTCCAGAGCTGCAGCCTCAACATCCCGGATCAGACTCTGCTGCCAGTCCTGCACAAGCACCACTGGCAATAAAAGAGGAAGTGAGTGCACTGCACACTCTCTCCAAAGTAAAACAACAGAAACGATTCATTCAGATAAAAATCATTGTTTGATTCTGGACTCTTGTTAACGCTATCTGGAGGACGAATGGAGACAAGTAAGGGAAGTGACTGTACTATCATTGCCCCCGGCTGTTACATGCATTGTTAAGTGAATGCTTTTGAGTGCTCATGTCATTTCAATGGCTGCGTGCACCGCAGCTGACACTAGCATAAATTTCAATGTGAGGTCTAGTCTTGCTTTCGATTTCATTCTTCTCAAGTGATTTGGGGAAACAGGCAGTAATGGAATGCAACTGTGGTGTGACGGTAGTAACATCAAGAGTGTGTGTGTGTGTGTCCGTGTGTGTCCGTGTGTGCGTGAGTGTGTGTGTGTGTGTGTGCCCTGTGATATCAGGAGAAGGCACAAAATTAATGAGACAGGAGAGAGAGAGCAAGACGTTTCTCCTGCAGCTGTTTATCAGCCCGGAGCACTCTGCTCAGATTAAACTACAACTACTTTATAATTACTATAATGTATTCTTATTGGACAAGTGTGCCTTTCTTAATAAAGAGTCCAATAATTGACTCCCTGCCTTATTTCCCCTGCTCTAGTCCCCCCCCCCCTCGCTCTCTCACTCACTATTGATCTCATTAATTTACATTACATTCTCATTAGCCTCAAAGGGTATTTAATTTTACACCAGCAGGATGATGGCTGTGCAATCATGAGAGCAGCACTATTAGTCAACAACAACAGATTGGTCCAATCATTCGGCTCACGCGGTGTATAAATGCCATTAGCACTGATTTGGCAGTTGAGTTTTTCTATTGATTTTTTTTTGTTTAACCTGTAAGAAAAATCCCCCAAAACAACTATATCAGATGCAGGATACAATTTTTTAATATGACTTGTGTGAGGAAATCAAACTGCCTGCTTTCAATTACATTGCTTGTTCCTGCTGAGTCGTGTGTCTTTCTAAATAAGATTCCTCTCTCTGAGGTGAAAGTGGGATTCCACCCTAAAACAGCATTTTGGAGATTGATGCTATGATCCCTGGCTATGTAAATCTTTTACATGCAAACTACTTTGTGACTGTTTCATATAGGTGAGCTAAATTGCCCAAAGGATGAAGATGTCTCTATAAAATCAACCAAAGACCCGTTACTGAGACCATAAATTCAGGCTCCTATACACTGTTAAAGCTGCACAAGGCAGGATTTATGACGCCACACCTTTCTTATCAGTAGAAATCAAAAAATGGGACAGCATTTGAAATTGAAATTTAAAAGCGGTGCACAAACCGTTTCCTCAGCAGAGAAAGCTGGTTGTACCTTTAGTAAAAAGCTGTGACAAACTACTGTGACATGTGAAAAAAATAACCCTCATAGACAAAAAAAAATACAAACCAAAACAAACCTAATCTGATGTCTTTCATTTGTCTTTTTCTGTACATTTGCCAGCGAGGCTGAACAGGATGCACGGTGGTAAAGCTGCTAGTGATGAAAAGGATATAAAAGTTTCCTGATGGTACCTGCTCAGTAAACCATGTCAGCTTGTACTGCATTACTGGAGAAATAAGGTTGCCACTTTAACCTTAAAATTATTGTTGGTCCTGAAACTGTAATCAGGTTAAATTAATAACGTTCTGCCACATGATTTCCGGCCATTTTAGTTTGAAGGTTTCCCCAAATAAATGCCTCTCTCTGTTAGGAGCTACAAATGCACTCTTTCCCAGTGTCTCTGGATTCTCATTGGCTGCTGCAAATGTGCCATAAAGATTTGCTATAGTTTGCTTCATGTTGCATTAACAATATAATTTATTGTATCTCTGGAAATGAAAGAAGTCGAGTTAATTAGAATGTGTGTTCTTACACACTTGAAAAGTGTTTCATGTGTGTGTTTAATGCATTGTGTCTTTATTAAATGGAAATGGAAACACACATTGTGGCTGTTGACATTTCTTTTCTGGGGATTGTTGACATGATGGTCTCTGGAACTGATGTTGTTTACTGTTCACTAAAACAGAGAGATAAAGTCATTCAAACAGAAACCCTTTTCAACCCCCCAGAGGTAGTTACGTAATTAGATGACTCTCAATCCAAACCTCTGGTACTCAGCACAGCTGGATGTTTGTGCTGTGCTGTAATTTGCCCAGTCCAGTCAGTTTTTTTCTTAGAACACGTCTTTTGAACAAAGATTGATATAAACTACTATCTTTTGAACCATCATCACAAGCATCTCTCTGTCTTCTACTCTTATTGTCGTCCATCCGTCTACAGCACAAGTGTCAGCACACAAAGCAGCAGTTGTAGTTTGCGATCACTAGGTGGCAAGATTGAGGTTGAAATGGCATCGCTAGACTGCCTGGAAAATCCAAAGTAACGTGATTACAGTAATTTTACTGCTGCATTATTGTATGATTATGGTACAGTGTAAGTAAGCACATTCACTTAAGTAGGGAGTTTGAGGTATGAGGTACTTTGCATGAGTATTTCAATTTTATGCTTGATACTTCTACTCCACTACATTTATCTGGCAACTGGAGTTATTAGTTACTTCACAGATTAAGATTTTACAAACAAAACATGTGATCAATGAATAATATATATGATACTGTGCTATAGATTAAACTATCAACAGCATATGAAGTAGTTAAAATGCTTATGCGTTGACGCATCAGTAATAATATTCCAATAGTATGGTATATATAAAGGACCATTCTGCCAACACATACTTTTACTTTAATACTTAAAGTACTTTTTGCTGTTAAGACTTTTACTTAAGTAAGATATTGAATGTAGGACTTTTACTTGCAACAAAGTATTTTTGCAGAGCGGTATTGCTTCCTTTACATTAGTAAAAGATATGAGTACCTAGATATGAGAAAGATATGAGAAGTAGAAGAGTGACCTATGTGCCCAGTATCTTTATCTCTAAGTTACAGTCCAACCCCACTGGTGGCACCATTAACACGCTGCCATGTCATTAGCTCACACGTCATTACGGGGTGGATTATTTATTTAGGGTGTCTTCACAAAAAAACACGCTCTGACATATTTCTTGAGAAAATAAACTGGTGAGCTCACGTCCCATCGCAACGACTTTTGACCACATGTGATTCTTGACACAAACAAATCTCAAGTAGCTGACACGTAGAGATCAGCAAGTCGATTGGCAAGTTCCTCATCGCTTCTGAGAACCAGAGGAAGGGTATTTTTTTTCTTTCTCAAGGTCTCTAGAGAAAGACTAATCTAGTCTTCCCAACTTCAACAAACCCCCTGTGAAGTGTTTACACCGACAACTACATAGCAGCAGTTGCCATTAGTTGAATATCTGTTTGAGTTTGTGTTGCAACAAAAACGAATGACAACCTGTAAGAAACTGAGGGCATTTCATTGTTTTGAGCCTCTTGTGCATGTGTCATCTAAACATCTAAACAGTTTTTTTATGACCATTTCTTTTGTGATTGCAACTGCAGGTCTCCATATGTTTTACAGTATTAACTGTACAGCAACGACCAGTAGCTTTAAAATAATTTCTAAATACTACTAAACGCCTGCGGATGTGAATTGTGTGAGTCACAGCAAAGTGGCAGCAGTTGAAATGAGGAATTGGTCATGTTGTATCTTCACTCATCATCAACTTTGCTCAGACCGAGGCGTTAAATATGTTTGTTTGCAGGAAGTCGGAGGGCAAGAGAGAGAGAGAGAGAGAGAAAGGGTCAGCTGACCATTTGAATAACACTATACTGTGGGAAACAATAGACAGCGAGCTCACCAGCAGATAAAATCACTGAGGTTTATCTTATGTTTAGTTATTTTTAACTTTTAGACAAAGACTTTTTAAATTTCTGACATCCAGTCATAAACATCTGACGCTGTGCATGCATGTTTATGGCTTTTCCTGCACGGCCTTAAAATGTCCTGAACATTTTTCATCTTTGTCACATTGATTTTGCTGTCTTTTTTTTTTTCTTCCTCATGACTCAAACGCATCAAACCAAGACTGCCATCTGACTGTGATGTGGCTGACGATCCAGGACAAGTGAACTGCTGGATGTGTCAGAGAACTTTAAAGTCATATCAAAAAGCCAAGTGTCACTGTAGCATAAATGTACCGCGTAGCATGTGGGGGACTGGAAAGAGCCAAGCAAGACACTGAGCCGCAAAGAGCTCGCTCACTTTGTAGAAGACCGTTAATGTTTCAGAGAAAGAAGATCTGAGAAGCATTTGAATCAGAGTCCAGTCAGATCCAGAGTTTGCTTTCTAATTTGTTTTTCAGGAATTAACATTGATGAGAAAGTGAAAACACAAAGTGAAAAGTTTATTATAGTAAACTTATTCTAAAGTTTATTAAATGCAGTCACAAAAATGACTTTAATCAGCACAAAACAGATGAAAAGGGAGGTTAATTGTAAGTGTGCACATTGCACTTTTTATGTTATTTATTTTGTTGGTTTAAAGAGGTACTGCGTATGATAAATGTGTGTATTTGAGATGAGTGTAACGCAGTGGTGGAAGAAGTATTCTGATTCTTTACTTTAGAAAAAGCAACAATAGAACAGTGTAAATGTACACTATTACAACCAAAATCCCTGTATTCAAAATCTCACCTAAGTAAAGACACAGAAGTATTATCAGAAGAATATACTTCCAAAGTAAAAGTACTCTTAAAAAAAAATAGTGTAAAAATAATAGAAAAATTGTGCTTTTCAGATTCAGTTGTATTATTATGTATGTATGTTATTTATGCTTCAACATGTAGGCGTCAATTTAATGTTGTAGCAGCCGGAGGTGGAGCTAATTTGATATCCTGTTTTGGTAATTTAATCAGTAACAGCACATCCTAATTTATGTTCAGTTTGCAAAATCTTAATCTGTAACGTAATAAATGTCAGATAAATGACAAATGATAAGTGAAGTAAAAAGTACAAAATTTCATAGCATAAAACTCAAGTATAGTACAACTACCTCAAAATTGTACTTAAGTCCAGTACTGTAAATATGCTTAATCCACTGACAGTAGAATCTAGATGGGACCCAGATCATTAATATCTATATTTATCTTAATCTAGTCTAATCTAATCTGATCTAATCTGATCTAATCTCACCACTCATGCTTTGATTGCAAATAAATTCTGAATTGAGGCAAAAGTTTCACATTTTGAACATGGAGTTGTGAAACTGTGTCAAAAGAAGTGGGTGCACCGCATGAATTATATCACATGGAAGCTGCGTTCACTACACCCACCTGTGACAGACAGCAGCGAGGTCGGGCCAGCTCTGTGATGCGTTTAAAGTCACATGTAGGAAAATGTGAAGCATCTGAAGTAGCAGTTTAAGTAAGACAGTAAGAAGTAAGTAAGATCTCTACACACAATAAATGTTAATTAATGAATTACAGTGTTGTAATTTGGAACAGCCTGAACATGAAACAGAGGTTTCAGCTGCATGTGGAGGAGCAGCATGGAGGAAATGTGTAACTGTGCTGTTATCTCAAAGCATGCGGTTGATTAACCACTGATACTTGGATTTAGCTGGCAGATCTTGACTAGGCCGTATCACAAAACCAAAATATACATCCTCTGTGACACCAGAAAGCAAACATTGGTTTGATTTATTGCCTTTAAACAGGAAATATAAAAGTAATGTCAAAAAGCATTGCATGCTACAGTCGGTGTTTTTTGCTGTTTTTCTACCTTCTATGCCTATATATTTGTATTTTATAGGCCTATCTGTCTTTCACTACAGTAGCTGTGTCTCCAGAATAATGTGTGTTTTCAAATGCCAAGCCACTACAGCCTTTTGAAGCCTGCACATGAAAACACCTGATGGTGTATTAAAGTGATAATGACATTAAGTGTCAGTGTGGACAGAAAGAGGAAACTGAAGTCGTCACAGAGGAAACTCCCACAGAGTTCTCGACAGCGCTCATGAGGAGCCGTCTGACGAGAAGGAAGCTCCGGTGACAGACGGACAAAGGAAATCCACTCTTCATCAGGTAAAGTAGGAAACTGGAAGGTTTTGCCGCATGTGAGTTTATGGACGGCTGGTCAACACGAGAGAAGTCACAGGGTTAAAGTCACATCTATACTTTGAATTCATTTTTTCATGTCACACCTTGAAATTGTCTGTGTGCTGTAACTATCACGATACAACAAAAAGTTCATGTATTGTGATGTTCATGTATGTTCAGCTCTAATTTGTCATAATGATATCAGGACACTGTAATTTAACAGCAAGGAGGAAGTCAAAGGGAGCTGGAATTGTTGGTCTTCATTAGACAGGATGACAAAATGTGTTGAATGGATGAAATGTGATGAAATCCTGCTTGGTGACATCCTGGGACTATGATATGACATGACTTGCGCTGAATTTTGAAGAATTGTGTAACAAAGTGACGCTCGCCAGGATGATTTGCACAAAAGAAATGTAGCAATGTCGCTATCTTGCATGTAAAAGCTGATCATATCACCCACAAACCACAAAGCAATGCCAGTCTACATTTGTACAATCTTACAATAGCGGGGTTTCTTCTCCTCAGATGCTTTATTCAAACTGTCATTTGCCTACATGTGCAGGTTTCCCATGCTCATATTGGGGTTAATCTGTTTGCCTTTGATTTTTATGCGGCTGCTGGTTTCATGTCAGCGTCACTGTCAGACCTGCTGTCAGACTCTGCCGCACCACACACAATAAAAGAAGGTTACTTGGTTTCAAATTTAATGTTGGCTTTCCACATTCTCCTGATGGGGTTTTCCCCCAAAACCTGCTACTGTAAACAACAGCTAGAAAGGCTGAAGTGGAGTCTGTTGCGCCTGAGTGACCCTTAAAATCCCCCTTTGAGTTAATTTATTCTGCTCTGCTGAAATGACACCTCTCCTTTGTTTTACTCTATTTCCCTTTTTCATTAATTGCATATTTCTTGCTGCATTTGAAGATATGTTATGCTACAAAATAATAAAAAATATATATTAAGTATATTAACAAATCATTCACTATAAGATAATGATTTTTTATTAGGAAGCTTTAGAATCAAGAAATGAACGAATCAAACCTGAACTATGTGTTCAACAGTTCTTAAACTACTCAGATTTCATATTCAGTCTGTAGTTATCATCAATTACTATTCAGAAATGTAGGAATTAGTTTTAAAAGAATATGAATTTTTTGCTATAATTATAGAAGCTGATAAAGGATCTTTATTGATTTTTTGAATTTTAGGGTGCAGGATGGATTTACATTCACAAATTGCACAATTGTGTTAAATGTGTCACTTACAGATGCTTACAGGTGCAAATAATCAAATTTTAAATAAAACAATAAATATAATTAAACAAAATAACAACAAATCAGACATTTAAGTCGCTCTCAGACAAAGCGCATGGCATTTGGTCAAACGTGAAAGAAGGTTTTCAGTTTTAAGTCAAGAGTGGTAAAGTCATCTCTGTTTTATGTTGTCCCCAGAGACAGAATGTGTTTTTATTTTCTACCAGGGCCTATCACATGTGAGAGAGAGAGATAAGAGGCAGGCGGATGTGTGGTGACATCCCACAACAAGCAGACATTCAAAGCGGAAGTGAGTGCTGGCGGTGCGGTCATGACTAATTTCTTCATTATTTCTAGTAAATGAACTCATTCTCTGTATATACCCGACCTCCCCTCTCATCTGCAGGCTTCTTGATGATGTGAATGCACACAGTAAAAGTCCCCAGGAAGGATGCCTCTCCTCTGGCTTGTGCTTTGGTCAGTGCTCTCTCTCCCTCTGGCTCTCCTCTCTGGTCCAGACCGGTGTCCCGTCCACGAGAGCAGCAGCTCACTGAACGGTGAGTCTCAGCTGCGTTCACAATCGGGAGTTTTCTGGAGTTAAATCCTTAGAAATTTCTCATTTTGAATATTTCAGATTATAAATTGGGTCATTGCCCAGCTAAATCTGAATGTCTTGGGAGGTTTGTTTGTACTGTTTGTGTGATACATCATATAAAGACATGAGTTACAATCGGTGGTTAAATTTGTCCTTGTGGATTTTCTTGTAAAAAGAAGGAAACGTGTGTTGTAGGAATATCTCACTGCAAATCAACTTGTTTCAAGAATTTTCGGAAGTCAACATTTTTTTACAATTTCATTTTCATCATTAACAAGTGGAGTCAATTAAAAACATGTTTTTTTACTGCCACCAGAACAGAAATCTCTTTATATCTTGACGGGAATAGATTGCCCAGAACTACACTTTATTGAGTATTTTTACATTGCTGTATTACTACGAAGTTAAGTAAAGAATCTGAATACTTGCACTGGTTTGAGAAACTTAGCACAGCAGTTGACCAATCACCTGAAAACCACACTCCTTCCTCTCTACCCAGAGTCTCCATGGCTGAGGTCCTTGCACTGCCACAACGACTACGAGTCTTATGTCTACTGTAAGTGGAGGGAACACAGAAACACAACACTGCAGCTCTGGTTCAAGACTGACAACAGCAGGTACAAACAGCAACAGGGGATGGTTGGTTGTAGAGTCTGAAGTTCATTAACAAATGAACCCTAAGGAAGGGTTTTTTGTGGCACTGTGTTGAAAGATTAAAACTGATTTTGGGTCCAAACACATAATATAATGTACATTATGGGAAATAAGTCATTTTGGCACCAAGGTTTTCTGTCCCACAGCTCTGTGTCCATGTCCTTGCAGCGAGCAGTGTGCAGTACAAGAGGTGAGTGAGCACGGGACCGTCCAGTGTAGATATAAGGCTCTTGCATTTGCCATCGGCATCGAACACACAGTGTTCTTCCTCGAGAAGAAGACACCGACCCTCTGCTCATCTGTCCCACACGAGCCTCTGGATCTTTCCCAGCACTGTGAGTTTACATGACATCAATAATAACTGTGAAATGAATACATTTCATAAGGAAATAACATTTGTATTCAGTAGCGTCATCACTTGAACTGTTAGCTGTGTGTTTTTGTGTTGGACAGTGAGAGCACGCCCACCTGTCAATCTGTCCACACACGATGCAGCTGATGGAGGCCGACGGCTCAGCTGGTCCAGCCCCTACCCCTCCTCCTCCGGCCTGAACAAAAACCTCACGTATCAACTGAGCTACAGGACAGACACACAGGACAACTGGATGGTCAGCAACAAATACACCGTACACGCTCCACATGACACACTGCTGTAGTGACAGATGTTGTCTCTGAAACAGACGGAGTCAAAAAGCGTTGAAAGCCTGTAGCATTTATGAAACTGTCAAACACAAAAACTGAAACTGGATTCATCTATTTTCAACAGTAGCATTTAACGAACACTGCAATTGTAGTCCCTGAACACAATAACTGACAGCCTGTTGCCTCATATCCAGTATTGAAAGCAGTTAGTGGTTGTCATATTGGAGATTTCCTCTGACAGGAAAACTGGTGCAGGCTCAGAGCCCCCGGGGGCCATTCATACACACCTTTATACAGCCCGAGGGTTAGGGTTAGTCTGAGGCCTGGTGATGCAACAATGAAGCACATAAATGTCCTAAACATATTGTAGAATAGCATACATTGCCATGGTAGCGGCTCTATAAGGCTGTAGATGCTTTGAGCTAAATGCTAGAGTCACTATAACAAGGCTAACATGCTAACATTTAGCGGGAGTAATGGGGTTTTTTTTGCGGGAGTAATGTTCATCATGTTCACCATCTTAGTTTAGCATGTTAGCATGCTAACATTTGCTAAATAAAGGCGTTGTAGACATCTGGCCGGATGCTAAACCAGTATGATGTAAATAAGTTTACCTATTCTCTATATCACCACACACCCAAAGCAGAAACAAAAAATGTATTTGACTTTGGGTTTTGTGAGCCAGAACTCACACACATCTCTTTTCACTCTCTCTGCAGACTGAGGATGTCTCAAACACCAGCGTGAAACTAGAGAAGCTGTCGCTGCTTCCAGGTCGCAGGTATGAAGCCAAGGTGAGGGCCCGGGCCGGCGTGGGCCAGTGGAGCAGCTGGAGTCCTGTGGTGACCTGGCAGACTGAAGATGGTGAGTCAAAGAAAAGCATTCAGCATCATTTAAAACTAATATACAACCCATTAACAAAACTGTGAGTCCTTTTCCTGTATGTGCACAAATTAGCTTCAACTTTGACATTTCTGAGTTTGGCTCGCATACTTAATGTACTGGATCATGTTAATCCAGAAGGGTCCTGCTCCTTATCTCCTCTCCTCACATTTCTAATCTTCTCCCTCTGTCAACTTTTTATGGGAAAAAGTCTGCAGCTGTTGTTATCAGCTCTCTCTCTGGCTCTAGATGCGGGGCAGCCTCCCAGTTTGCAGTGTGTGCTGGATGGAGAGGGGGAGGTGATGTGTAGCTGGGAGGTGAGCAGAGAGCTGGCTCACTTCATTACCTATCAGCTGGCCTGTCGACACAAGCAGGCTGCACCGTAAGTCGAGTGGGACGCTGACAACAATGCCACCTGGTTATCATTCACTCCTTCATCTGACTGTCCCTCTCCTGTCGATCCCTTCAGCTCTGAGAGATGCTGTGTGAACCCAACAGTCAGTTCTGACCCCGGCGGGACGGTGCTGAGGTACAGCTGCTCGCTGTACCTCAGCACCTTCGCAGACCCTGCACATCTAGTGCTGGACCTCCTACCAACACGCAATGGCAAGATTTTTAAAGCCAGCCAGCACAGTGAGTGGACGCGAGACAGAGGACACAACATTATGTGAGAGACTGAGTGGAGGTGGGGAGGGGGCTGCCGCTCCGAGCAGAGCAGGGAGTACAGATAACGTGTCCTGCTAAATTAAAAACACACAATGGGGCGATAAAAGCTGTGCAGACACACAGCGCTGAGCAGAGCAGCTGTGATGTGATTGAATGCCCCCACCCAGTGTCTGAATGGCACTACTGCATCCCTGCGTGTTTATTACCAGGCAGTAAGTTAACATAAGACATGTAAGATGGTTAACACATAACACACTTGTCCAATTATTCACCATAAAGCAAAAGAACAAAGAAAAAGATTCGACCTTACAGGACACATGGACATGCAGACACACAAAATACTAAATTAAAACAAAATAAAACATACTATAAGCAGCAGATAACACTAACGCCTTGTTACAGACGAAGCATGACAGGATAAAAACTAAAAAGTCATGATATATATATCAATAGTTCGATCTGGTTATTGCAGATACAGTCATCACTCATTATACAAATGGTACACTGTAACTAAAATACTATAAATACATTCACCCATCTCTCCTCTTTCCATTTCATTAAAAGAAAAAGTTTTCGCCTGTTTTTAAAAACTTTAATAGATTCAGAGTCATCTGGTAAACTGTTCCAAATTGTAGCCCCCACACACTGAGAGGATTTTGATTCAAAACAGCCACATGTTTGAATTCTGACAGAATTCTGATTATATGTGAAAACAACACAAAACAAAAATGATGCTGGATGCTACAAACTAACCTCTTGTTGCGCAGTTCGTCCCAACCCTCCACCGCAGGTAAAGGTGAGGGAGAAGGACGGCAACTGGATTGTGGAATGGACTAATCCAAGCAAAGCTTCAAAACCCGGCCTTTCTTATCAGGTCTGCTATTACAGGACGCAGGACCAGGTGAGTGTATACCTGTATCCCTTCATACTAACCATGAAACTAACCGCACAAGAACTCAACAAAACTATGCCTTAAAAACATACACATATGAGCACGGGTTTATATGCATACCTTCTCCAGGAATCTTCTGTCCTGCTGAACATCCCAGAGGCGTCCATGTCCCTGACCATCCTGGACACTTCTCTGGCCCCGTCCCAGAGCTACCAGGTCAAGGTCAGGTCCCTGGTCGCCCCTGGAGAAGGTTCCTACAAGGGAATCCCCTCTGAATGGACCGATCCTGTGGACTGGACCTCGCATGAAGGTACTGTACAGTAGCAGCATGCACACGCCCAGTTTATTCAGGTTCAACAGCATGGAAATAGAAATCCTCACAATACATATCATGAATGATCGCCATCGTTATTATTATCTTCATTCATTCTGTTTTCTGTCCCCTGACAGCCTCCTGGTCCCTCACCACCCTGATCTATTTATCCATCAGTGTCTTTGTGGCCACAGTCTTCCTCACTCTCTACTGCACCATTCCAGCTTGTCAAAGGTACTTTATTCATGTATTGATGTTTCTCACTTTCTCTTCAAAGTTAAAGTCCTATAATAGATACAATGTAACTGCAGCCATCAGATAAATGGACTAGAGTACATACATATTACATCTAACATGCAATCAAGTGAATCCAATAAGTCTAAAAACATTGAAATATAAAGTTTAAACATCTTTACTTTGCACCTACAAATGTTTCCATTATGGTAATAAATTGCTGTGTGAAACAATTAAAGTAGCATTTGACATGCTTTACTTCAAACACGACAAGTGTGTTTTCAAGCGTGGATTTTTTCATTTTTAATAAAATGTTTTGTGCGATGTATTTTGAACAAATAGGAGGGTGATTCTGTGGGTGGACTCAGTTCCTTCTCCAGGCAAAAGCAAAATCCTGTCTGAGATCAAGGTGAGACTGGATGCTTCTACAGTCTGATTGAATTATCTCTACTTCTGGTGTATCAAGAAATGGTTCTGCATATTTGTGTTTGTCTGATTGTAATGTACTGTTGTGTACTTTTGTGATCCAGTCCGCCACCAGCTGGACCCTCATTCAGAGTGAGAACACGTCCATGTGCAAAGTGCAGCACATGGGCAGCGTATCGACATGGTAATGCGTTTCACACTCGCCATTTCCAGACAGATAATGCCTAAAAGGATAAATCACTGACCATCCTTTGTTATCTGACAAAAACACTTTGTGCTCTGTCTCTCCCTGCAGCTCCTCAGACGCTTCGCTGTGGTCGACCAAGGACAGTGAAAAAAAGCTTTTGGATCAGGTTGAGGGCTGCTGGAGGTGTGATAACCTGCCCTCCCCTGCTGAGAAGGTTAACAGCTCCGACACATCCTCCTTGAGCTTCAGCGGGCCATACATCTTCTGTCAGGTCAGTTACTCAGGGTCATTTGTCAGGTATCCAGGTGCTGAGAACTTGTCAAAAACACAAAAGACATTCAACTCAAAAGGCAACTGAGTCTGAATGTTCAATAGCTTTATTCTTTTGTGTTTTATATCCGCTATACATAACGTATTCCTAAAATCAGATATTGGATTTGAATTCTCTGCCAAGAACTGCAGTTGAACACCAGCCTTAAGGGAATCGTTTGAAATTTTGGGGGGAAATGCATAATACTTATTTGCATACTTGCCCTCAGATAGATGAGACGATCTCATTAAAATGAAATCACATAAAATGCTATATTATGACTTGAGTACTAGGGAAATATACTGAGAACTAAAACAATTCAGAAGATAACCCTTTGCACATAGCAGTTTGTAAATGAGCAAATGACAGCAAGCTCTCTTTAATATAATAAGAAATATTATTAATTGAATGTCATACTGAACAGCATTGTTTCTCTCTGACAGTCATCAAAGCCAAACTGTAAGTCAGTGGATGTCAACTGTGAAGAGAAGGAGAAAGAAAAAGAAACCCCGTCAGATGACTCTGCATCTCCTTCCCCTGTGAATTTCGGCCTTTACGGGGGAGGTTATGTGTGTCTACCCGGCCGCAGCGTCTCCAGGTCCACACAGGATCTTGTATCTCGCAGCGATGCCAACACAAACACACACAGGCACGTCAACGCTGAGCAAGACCCACAGCGTCCAGATAAGACGGACGTTGTCCAGCCAGGCCTCAGTGAGCCCACCAGCAGCCACCAACCTCCAGCCTACACCTCAGGACCTTTCACTCCCTGGCCTCAAGGGGGCACCATACAGGCCTCGGGGTACTGCCACCTCCCCACTGCCTAAATGAGAGGAGAACAGTAACCTGCAGCATGCCAGGGGAGAGCATGTCAAGGAGGAGCCATCAGGCTTTCTCAGCAGACATAACAATTAATCTGTCGGGGGGGGGGGGGGGGGGTTTGCACTTTATTTTCAGCCATGTCAAAAAATGCAGTCATGTTTATTAATAAATGGGTTTTTACACATTAGAAAGGATTTAGGAAACATTTTGCTTGGTTTTATGTCTTATCTGACCTGACATCAGGTTGGACATCTGACCAGTGGAGGGCAGTAGTGAGCTGAGCCTGTGACTGCGGTGCAAGTAAATCTAAGGGATGGACTTCAGTATGGCAAACAAAATGATTTTTTCTTTTTGAACTCCTTCTGAAAACTTCCTTACACATTCTAGGTCAGAAGGAAATAACCGTACAGTCTAATACAATACACCAGCCCCCCATAAAAGACAACCTTTGTGAATGTTTCATTTTAAGGATTCTCAGTTTAAAAAAAAACCCAAAGATCATTTACTTCCTTGTATATCATGTAAGGCGTTTTCACACCTACTGTACATAGATAACCACAGAACTGTGTTGAAATGCACTGTCACTCTCACAGCTGAGGGAAGAAACAGAATTATGTAAACAGCATGTCATAGAAAAGATGTGTAACTTCGCTGACTGCCATTTTCTCTGCGGTCATGTATGCACGTTGGCACAAAGGCGTGTGAGTTATAGGACCTTGTTGTCAATGTTGTAGCCTATATGTTGCTGAATGTATATATATATATATATATATACAGGATCTACAGGATAACACACTACTATGGACTGAGGCCTACAGAGACATTTGAAATTAGGTACAGAAAAAAAATTTAAGCTGTTAATGCTACCTTAATATATGAGACTAACCATCTTTCTCAGGTGTGTTACTTACAGCATAGGTTTGTATATGTTTGCAATGTTAGCTGCGCTTTTGTATTGTGATAATAAACTTGTCAAATGTAGGTCTATGTTTTGTGAATGGCTTACACACCCCTTCTCACCACAAACATAAACTAGGGTTTAAAGTTTTCAGGCTGGTTGGCAAACTGCGTAACATATGCTCAGTTGCCAGTTCATTAGGTACACCGAGCTAAAACTAATACAGCATTGACATTTATATGAATGAGCGTATTCAGACTACTATTAATATTTATACAGAATTCATCTACAGATTAATACATTTAAGTATGCGGTTGCATGAATTCCACCGGAGTCAAACGCTGAAATACAGCTACAGAGACTGTAGAAAACATAGACTGTATAAAAGACAGACAGACAGACAGAAATACTTTATTGATCCCCGGGGGAAATTAGACACGTTACAGGTGCTCCCATTCAAGAACAGAAAAAGTAGCATAGAGCTAGAAATGAGACGTATGTAAAGACATAAGATAAAGATATATATATATATATATATATATATATATATATATATATATATATATATATATATATATAAAATATTAAAAATATAAAAGTATATACATTTTCAGTATTAAAGTGAAAAATAAAAATATATACAATAACAATGTGTATGTATGTACATATATGTATTTCACCATCTTGTTTTTTTGGAGCCAGAAGTGACCATATTTGGACAAGAGGGTGGAGCTGGGGATCTGAGAAGCCGAGGACTCTATGCACGCCTACCTGTGCCAACCTGGCTCCTGGCCTCACTGTGCGAAGTAGCTGCTAACAAAGTTAGCTTGTAAATGTGTAAAATGAACAGCCGACTCCTAGAGTGTCTTTTACTAACGAACAGCGCTATCCTGATTGACAGGTCGCCGTGGTAGCGACTTGCACAAAATAACAATTTACAAAGCTGTGACAAACATAAGGCAGTTGCTCAATCACTTTCTATTCCTGGTATTAACCTGGGGACATGACCAGTGTGTGTGTGTCTGTATTTGTTGACAGGTTAGACATGTATGTGCAGTAATTTGGTTAAAATTAGTTCCAGATCACAAGTTGGATATCACTGTGTCTGCAGGACTGTGTATAAGTAGACTCTCTCGCTCTCTCTCACTTGTACACACACACACGCACGCACGCACACACGCACACACACACAAATTCACAGCGTTATCTAATTTAGTGCTCTGTTTATCTGCACATCTGTCTAGCCTGACAGGGTTGTGCAGAATATTAAGGGTCTGTTCGTTTCTGGAAACAAGCGTGAGTGTGTTATTTGCAGTGTACGTGCATGTATGAAGTTGCAATGCAATATTACTGAAACCCATTTATATCATGAACATATCGTGTTTGAGCGATGCACAAGTCTTTCTTGTCTGTACAGAGAGAACACAATGCTGGAATTCCAAGCATGCTGATATCAACTTCCTGTGTTTTCAGCCCATCTGTAGGTACAACTTCCTGTCTGATGAGGCTGAGCAGTTTGACACACACCGTCTGAGTCATGGTGCCCGCAAAGACGCTAACGCACTGGTCTATTTGGCCTTGACCATGGTAGTGGAAGACGAGGGGAAGCCGATTTGATGTGTTTTCCCAGCATTCCTGGCTTTTTCAGATGCTCAGCCCCAAAAAACACATTCCTCACAGTCACCGTCAGGGGGCTATTGTTCTCTGGAAGGGAGGGGGGTGCTTTGAGTGAGTGAGTGAACGAGTGACAGATTCTTATTGATCTTCATCAGTGAAAAAAGAACAGAGGATAAAGGTTTGTGTTGATGGAAAGACCAGACTTAGCGTGCATGTGCTTGATGACGAGGTAGTTGTGTGGTCATCTGTGTACAGCATGTCCCTGTCCTTTGTCGTACATAAAAACAGGAAAATAAAAGTGCTGGAAGGTGTAGGGAGTGCGTGGCGCCACACGGATGCTTGTGTAACCTCCTGTTCAAAGGCCTCCTGTTTCCTCATTACTGTACATCAGGGAATCCAGGCCACACCGAACATAGACACTACTGCCAAAGATACGTCTTCTAAGGCAGTTTGGGCTGTGTAATGTCGTTGTTTGTTTGTCTGTTCTTCTCTTTACTTTTTGTTTCTTTTGAAATACTATATTTCCTTATCTATACTGTATGATCTTAAAGTTATCTTATCTAAAAGACAACCTTTCTTGACATTTGTACGTGTTTGCTGTGACTGAACAGCTCATTTGCTGATGGAGAAGACCTAGAACAGAGGCAGTGTTTTATTACAGTGATGCTTTTTCAATGATGTTCAAAAATGTGACAGCTTAAAAAATGGTGGGTGTCTCCCGTCCTCCAATCACAGAGATGAGCAAGAATAGAGCTTAAACAGGCTTTTAGTTAAGTAACATTGAAGCTGCTCCTGTTCTGCATGGATGCACATTCCCAGAGGTCCACCACATGTTTCAGTGCCTGATTTCACACACACAAACCTGTTTCCATCACTTAGGAGGACATTGCATTCATTAATTCTCTAGAGACTTACCCTAGCCTTAACCGTACCCACTTCACACTTCACCCAAAAACTCATCCTAACCTCAACCAAACTTTAAACAAGATGTGCTTTGTGTTCAGTGAGATGAGTCCCCACAATGTGACTGTGTGATTTAGGTCCCCACAACACGGGTTCAAACCCAGGATGTTCTGCCCATGAGGAGTCAGTGTCTGACAGGGCCCAGAAGACAGTGACAGTCCTTTGGGTCATAATAAGTTGTCTTCCTGTAATTGACAAATATTCAAGTAGTCAAAGGTACAAAATTCAGTGCTTTAATACCTCAGTCAGAGTTCAGTGAGCATGTAAACCCGAAACACAGTTAATATTATGTAACAGGATTTGATTGGAACTAAGTAATGATAACGGTTGGGTCATGGTTCGTAATCAGGTTGGTCAGGTTCTGGTCATTATATTGTTCCAGTTGTTAGCTGGTTAGGTAACAGCGTTGTTGAGACCCAACAAGCCATATAGTCCTTTAAGGTCAACCAGTCAGCTATGAACCATCTCGTGTCTTTAGTCACAGTCCTTGGTCCCTCAGAGACCGCCCCTCACCGTCATGGTGGTTGACCCCTGTGTGAGTTTGAATGAGCACCAGCAGGCCCATGTGTGTTTGTCACAGTCAACAAGCCTTCACGCACTTCTCTTGCCCATCCTAGTTTGAAGTCCGCGGGGGGGGGGGGGGGGGGGGGGCGCTGCTTGGACACCCGCGGAAAAACAGGCATCCCACCTCGATGCTGAATTTGGAGATGGTCTGCTGTTTAGAAGTAGTACGTCTGTGTGAGATTGACAGGAGGGCAACGGGAAGTAATGTATGAATACACATTGAATTTAAGGAGTCACATTAAGGGTGAGGTGCAGATGCTAGACAGCTTTCTGCAAAATTGTCATTTGGTACAGGCATCAAACCTGACTAATGATGAGGAATGTGGCTCTTTCAGCCCAGAATGTGTGAAGATCATGATTACAACTACATACATATAAGTAATCCCCCTTTACTCTGAAGATGGCATTTATTGTGTTTCAAAGCCATTCCTCGTATGATTCCATTTAGACAGAGGAGCAGATGACTTCTTGACTTGATAATTAGCAGACATAACTTTGCAGCTGGCTGCTGAGTTGGGAGTTTTTGCAGCCAAGAGTCAAGTGGGTAAATGTGAAAAACAAACCACAAAGAGAGTGTGTGCCAGAGTTCACCTACAGCACATCAACCCCCAGATACTCTCTCACTCTCTTTCGTCAGATTGAACAAACCTCACTGCGCATCACTGGGACTAACACTCGATACAAGGCAGTGCTGAACTCTGAGTCAATATGATGTCTCCGGGGAGCTGCAGATGCACTGTGAAGACACAACATGCCAAACAGGCTTAATAAATAAATCCACCTGGGCTCATGAGGTGGCAAGAAAGTCAGAGAGTTCATGGTGTCATAAAAAAGTCAGGTTTTATCCTTGTGACTTCTAATGTGTCCTTAAAGAGTTTGGTGTTAAAAAAAACACCTGCTTGCTGATTTAAAGATGCTGTACATAGGATAAACAGTTAAACTCTAAAAGCATCAAGACTAAAGGGACTTTTTTCTTTAGCCATGAAATCTCATGTTAAGCATAATGTAAATTGGGCAGTGACTCTAGAGTTGTAAAGCCTTGCTCAATATAAGCAGAGGTTTGTTTTAAGCCAGGCTGGCAACATTTGGTACAGTCATTTATGGTGCCAAGAGGATGAATCCTGATCATTTGAATTTGGTGATCCTCTGACTTTTCCTCTTAACATGAAATCTCATGTTAAGCATAATGTAAATTGGGCAGTGACTCTAGAGTTGTAAAGCCTTGCTCAATATAAGCAGAGGTTTGTTTTAAGCCAGGCTGGCAACATTTGGTACAGTCATTTATGGTGCCAAGAGGATGAATCCTGATCATTTGAATTTGGTGATCCTCTGACTTTTCCTCTTGCGCCACCATGAGGTGGACATTTTTGACTGTTAGTTAAATGTGCTGACAACTATCGGATGGATTGCCATTACATTTTTTATACACATTCATGTTCCCCTCAGGATGAATTGTAATTACTTTGGTGAGCCCTTAACTTTTCATCGAGTGCCAACAGGTCAAACTTTGACTTGAATTATTAATTTTGTTTATGACCAAATACCAGCAAAACTAATGACAGCCTCAGGTGTACTTTGTGTTTAGCACTAATTAGCAAATGTTAGCATCTTAACAGGCTAAACTAAGCTGCTAAGCACTGTAAACATTATCATCGGCATGTTAGCATTGTAATTGTGAGCATGTTGATGTTAGCATTTAGCTCAAAGCACCGCTGTGCCTAAGTACAACCTCACAGAGCTGTAGACTCTCAGTTGTTAAAGTCAATTTTGTTTCGTGACATTGACATTCACTGTTGGCCCAGTGACGGTTTCTCTGAATTGCATAGAAATAAAATTGGTGAAAAGGAATAAAAACACAAAACAGAAGTAGATTTAAGCACATTAGCTTCTTATACCCATATGAAAATAGCATTAGGTGGCAAAGTTATCACAAACATTCAGTTTTTTCATCATATCTTAAAATAAAACAAACAAAATCAGTAACAGTTGTAAGTTTGCATGAAGAACGTACAGGCCATGTTTTTCAATAACTTAAGATGTTTGTCAGATTATGTATAATTGGGCACAAATAGCATCACCAGTGTGTTTCTACGTGTTGTTACTAATGGAAATACAAAGGACACAAAAACAACATCTGCATTTGCAAAGTCTGGCATTTTGCTGTCCTTTTCAGGGACTCATTATTGATTTTACTTGTTTCGACCCTTCTGGTTTTCTGTAAATTAAATGGCAATGGCAAAAAACAATGTGTTGTAGATTAATAAAACAAATACAGTGGGGGAGCTTGAAGAAAAACATGTTGTCGGTAGGTGTTTCTTTTGCCTCCGCAGAGTTCAAAAAGGAATGTGATTGTTTCTACAAAAAAAAGTAATCAGTGGAAGAGAGACATCTCTTTATCAAAGAGAGAAACAGATAGATGATACATGAGTATTGAGATGCATGACAAAAGTGTAGGTGTGGGCACAACATACACACACTACACCACACACTTAGGGCATACAAAACAAACGCACATGCACACACTTGACATAGAAGTTAAATACTGCTTGATCCTGGGAGCTCACAGAAGGTTTCGATCTCTTCCTAAAACTTTTCTCTTGTTCTGTCTGTTTGAACCATCGTGAAGCATTGTTACACATCTCAACCACATCGTGTTTGCAGTGTTAAAAAGTGAATCCACAGTAATGGCCGAGATAAATAAATAAGAAACATAGCACGACGTCATGTAACAGGTGTAACGCTATCACCTAATATTCAGATAGCACCTTTTTTCTTTACACCTGTGATGAAAACTCACTAATGCAAAATCTTTAGGTTTTTGCTCTCTGATTCCAGTGTTTGCAATGAGTTAAATATAATTAAATATGGTTAAAGAGAGACCATTGCTGTTTTACGGAGCTAATAAATGATATCAGAGCCTCTGTACGGTAAATCTACACAGCTTTATCTTCCCAACACTGAGCCTTCAGTATGTGAATTCTATCACACATGGAAATACTGCTCATTTTAGTCAACATTGCTTGTTGTTGCAGCCTATCGATGATTGTCTCTAAGATTATCCAACCACAATACAACAGGTTTTTCAATGACACAAAAGAATTATGTCCATTTTTATGTCCACTTTTCCGCCAAAGCACTTTGTAGTCCAGTCTGATTGTGTTTGTCACAAAAGTCTTTCAGCAACAACCTTTGTCATTTAAACCCGATATATAGACCCGGTTCTGTCGACATATAAGTGCAGCCTCTCTCTGTTGATATCAAAGCAGGGTGTCAAGAAGAGTTTCGAAATTGCACTATTTTCCACAGTCCTACAGCGACGCAGTTTCAGGACCCCACAGGTACTCTGCTGTCAGTCGTTCGGGTGCCACTCGTTACATCACACCAGCATCTGTCGTTGTAGAGGCAAGCGTTCTCTTGACAAAGTCTACCATTTATTTATATTCCATTTTCTTCTTACCCTCCTCTTATTCCACTGGGTGTAGTTACAGGTTCACCAGACAGTCATTAGTAGTGTTACGGAGGAGATCTCACAGGACGAGCAGGTTACTGACAAGTGAATAAATACTTATATGAAGGGAGTCACTCTGCTTCACCTCTGGATCCACGAAATACACCAAGTTCACTTTGTGTCCCTGAGGGGGAAACACAGGAAGTCATACTTTAAACTTCATACAATAATCCGATTGAAAGATTACATTCACTTATTCAAAACCTTTCCTTTACGATCTAAACATTCGGTGAACTCACCTGGGTTTATTTTAGTTCTACATTAGCATTGCTCTCATAGCTGCCTTGCTGATGCGTTTGCGATTCTTCCTCATCCTTTTCCTAGGACGGGCTGGTGGTCTGGGGCCTGCTGGAGCCGACGGTTGCTGTGTGGTAGTCGAGGATGTTGTCGCTGTCAGAAAAGGATTTACATATTACTAAAAAAATTGCAAAAATCTATGACTTTTTCTCTTGTGGCAAACTTTAGTATTTCAGGTATCAGGTATCTGTTTATATTTATCCAAAGTATTCAATAACATATATTACCGGGTTTCTGTGTTGTTGTTGTTTGCAGATGATGATGATGTTTCCCATGCAAGTGATGGTGACGTTCCATTTCCTTTTCTTTCTGCCTTTCCTCTTCCTCTCGTTTCATCTGCTGCTGCTTCAGTATCTCCTTCTCTTGGTCCAGCCTCTTGTGGAGAAGTAGAAGCTCTTTTCTCTCCTGCTCCAGTTTTTCCTCCTCAATCTGTAATATCCTCCCCTCCTCAGGAGTCTCATTGTCTCTCCGCCTCACCTGTTCTCGAGGATCTGGATTTGGCTCTTTGGTCGGCCGGGCCCTGCTCCCAACTCTCTCACTGGGCGCCTCGGTAGGACTGAACTTGGCTTGAGGATCCTGAGTAACAGGGTGAGAGAAACCACTCGTGTGGCTCTTTGAAAATTTAGATTTGTCTTCTTGCCACAATGGACTGTGTGTTTGGGTGCCTTCGTCCCTGCTTTCTACTTTCCTTTCGGTATTGTTGAGCTGTAACCCACCCCCACCTTCTACCAACTTGTTCTTTGCCTCAACACCAACATCATCCACCGTGGAAATAGTCTTGTTGCCGTCTGAGATCCTACCATTCTTCCTCTCCACATTCTCCGCATTCTCAGTTTGGCCTTTAGTCCCAAGGAGCCTGGTGGAGTTACGTGCCCAGTGTGGAGCAAAAAGAATAGCCTCTCCAGAGCGCGACGCGTCCTCCCCAGCCAGGCTGTACCCTTCTCTAGGCTGAGTGAAGGTGTCTCCTCTGGGGCTCCAGTGCTGCTCCAGGAGATCCTCCAGGTGGGCCCTCTGGTTCTGCTTCAGCTCATCCCACTGATGGAGTTCATCCTTGGAGTGCACTTTGACCTTTGACAATAAAATTCAACAAAATTCAATACAGCTAAATCTCAGCTTTAACGCTCAACCAAAATGTAAATACACATTTAATGAATTCAGAGTCACAAAAGAAGGACAAGTTAATGAGTAGATAATATAATATACATGCTGTGAGTAAAGAGGAAGATTTTTCAATTCATTTATTATCTAATGTTAGAATATGAGTGTGAACCTATACTTTAAAATCAACCTATTGCAATATAACTACATTAAACAACAATAAAGGCACAAGAACCATATTAACTCAACACTTCTTGCATGTGTTTGACAGAAAAACGTACAAAGGAAAATTAATTACACATCGTGTACCACCTTAGTTTAGTTTAGACAAGAACATTAGATATAATAAAATGTGACTGTTGGGATACATAAAACTTTCCTGCGATTATTTTTTGTCACAATATTTGTGAATGATTAAGGCCTTGTGTCCACATAGTGTTTTCTTCTGTCATCGAAACAAAACTGACACATAGCGTTTTTTCTCTCACCGCACAAGAACTTCACCCCAGCGCCCTGCCAGCGCTTTTCTGCCAGAAACATTGTGGACACAGGCCCTGAGGTGTGCAGCACGTACACACAAATACAGCAGAGAGCATGCAAAATAGCATTCATACTGTACCTGTCCGTGTCCTAGTGTCTGGTTTCGATGCTGGTGGTTTTGCTGTCTGCGAGAGGATTTTTTCTTGGGCACAGGGGGACGTGGAGTGGGCTGACATCGGCACTCCACGTGATCGACCACTGACACCACTGCTTTAGCATAAGTGGGTCTTTTGTTGATGTACTCGATCTTCATGACCTGAAGAGGTTGAGAAGAAGAAGGGAGAGTCAGAGAGCATAAACACAAACACAGTGTTTAGAGATTTGTGTGCTGTGTGTTTCTGTGGGTGTGGTTGTTTACCTGCAAGTATCTGGTGTGTGTGACGACAGGGACACACTGCAGGCTCTTGGTGTTGCAGCAGCCAGAGCAGCGCTGCACCTCGACGCAAGGCGGCCATAACAGGAAGTTGGCGTTGCTGCGGTCCAACATGGCCCTGGTGACCTCAACCACCTCTGTACGAACTTTACACAGAGCCTGCTGAGCTGGCTGGGCATCTGAGGGATCAGATATGACTGAGTGTGAGCATGGATGGACTATGAAACACTGAGCTCCTGGACTTTTTGCAGCTGTTTTTGCATCACAAGTCATCTTGCTTCTCTTTGTAGTTGCATCGCGTCTCTTTGCGGTTGTTTTTATGTCTCTAGCCTTTTTATGTCTCTGTCTTTATGTGTTTGTTCAACCAATAAGTAAATGCCAAAAATCAAAATGCACATGGGACTCCTATTTGCCACAGAAATCTGAACTCTCCCGAGTTGCTCAGAGCGTCTGGGAAATATGAGAGGCCTAATTACATTCAATTCCTTTAAGCTTCCTCATTCATCCACAGTGACTCAGCTTGTCCTCTTGCTTGCTTGTATGTATATTTATGGGATAGTGCGATACAAGCTCTCGTCATTGAAGGCCAATTTACCATTTTCTATGACTTATGCAGCTCACGCTATCCTGCATTAGCACCGCAGCATTCATTACGATTTCTAACTGCTGCAGAGCAGAAACAAGCAGGCCGATTATGAAGTAGATATAATAAATATAATAAATAGATATGCGTATCTTCTTATAGACTTTGGTGATTATCACATTACACAGAAACACGAGATGGAGTTTCAGTCAACTTTGCTTCACAAAGGTTCACAGTTCAGTTCTGTTTGAATATACAAGGACACGTTTAAGATATTGGACACAAGGGTTCATGTGGGGCCATTAGCCCGAGCTAGAGGGAATCCAGCAAAGTCCCCTACACTGTTGTAGATTGATGTCTAGTAATTCAGACATCTGCTTTATCATGATAGCCAAAAAAAGGTTAATGGGAAGGATTTTACCATGCCACTAAAGCCATACTTGTCACATTAATCAACTCCCAGGATGGCGGGCTGAACACACCCGCAGTCCTCCACTAATGAGGATGGAGTGCTTTTACATTCATGAGGAAAATCAGGAATCTTCCATGCCAGCACTGCAATCTCCTATTAACCTATTCATGAGTAGGAATAGACAGATAATTATCCTCACAAACTGATGCATTTGTTTTTTAAGACCTAAAGAAGACACATGAGAGTAATTTATGATATAAACTAAATTCACACCTTGAGCGCAACAAAAAACATCTGTCTTTCAAATGACACTTTGGAGGGGAAAAAAAGGGAAGAGGGGGTCTTAGCTCACCAAGGCTCCGTGGTAGTCTATGACCTCCATTGGCCGCAGAAGTCCCGTCTTCCTCATCTGAGACAAAAACAATAAACAAACACATCATTTGACTTGTGTAAACACGGCAACTGATGGTCTGTTTTTGGCATGCGGTGTATGTTTTATTCTAAGGCCCTCTAGCGCCCTCTGCATGTAAACATGAGCTCAAGAACTTGCATGTTGGGTGCATAAATGTGAGCAAGCAGCAGATGATACAACAGGAGAGAGAGAAACAAAGAAGGTGTGGGGGTAGTTCTTGTCACATGTGAGTGTGCACATGCAGAGAGGGAAAGAGAGACCTAGATCTCAAGTAATTGTTAACTGTTATATATATATATATATTCTTACTTTGTGTGTTTTCGTGTGTGTGTGTTTGTTTGCTCCCTGTTTCTGCATTTGTGTGTCTGAGTTTATTACTGGTGATGTTTGCTAGTCACAATTAGGGTAGAAAAGTAGCCACTTATTGTTGTCATGTTAGTTCTCAGTTCATCTTTGCATTACCCACATACATTTTATTATGAAGTGAACGCCTGATGACTGTTTTTTTGCCATTATAATAGCATCTCAAACTATAAGCGACAAAGTCTGCATTTATGAGAAAACATCTTGACATAAGTCAGCATATTGAGTGCATTGTGTTTGTTGCCTCTGCATCAGTGGGCTTCATTATTGAGCTGCTGTATGTCTACACTGCCATCTTTTTAGGAAGTCACAAAATGTTTTTGCTTGAGTCATAAACCCAAAGGTTGTGCACCTTTCTCAACCCATACAGTAACAAGTAATCCCTTAAACTGAGGTAATAATACATAAAAATAACCTCAGTTTAATACCTATTTTGGTTTTGTGCTATATTTATTTTAATGTGGTAATGCACTGCCAACAATGAAAAGCAGACAATTCTGTTTCTCATGGAATTGTTGAATACATGATACTAATACTTGATACTTTCTGCCTTTGTATTTTAACATGACATGTTAAACCAAAATAGTATTTCTTTGTTTCTTTGTCAAATTGTTTATTTTCATACACAAAATGAAGGACCCCACCAGTGTTATGGGTAGAAACACTGTTATTAGTCTACCAAACTAGATGGCAGATTTAATTGGTTACATCTAGTGATGAAGTTGAAAATAGTTTGTGGCTTTCGTAAAATGTTGTTAAGGGTCAAGTAAGAATGTGGACAGGATGTAACTGTGTTAGGATCCATAATAACACCGCCAACGTTGGGTCTGGTTTCAGCGTATGTATCAGCAGTAATATCAGAACATGCTGGTCTTTACCTACGGAGTCAGAGAGCAGCAGCAACTGAAGGTCCTCTATGGAGGAGATGGGGCTGTTTCTAACCAGCTCCACCAGGGCTGCAGGCAGAGGGTCCCCCTAGAACACACAAGAGTATATAAATCAATGTAAGAGACCAAAGAAATAAGATACATTACTCTGGACCATCTCGGAAAACATGATTCTGGGAGAAAAAAAGGCACAAAATCATTTCGACATTTTTTTTCATGAGTCCTGCATCCATCCTGCATTGGGCATTACGGAGTTTTCCTCTGAGGAAAAGAGTGCAGCACGTCTGCAACGACCATTTTGTGTTTCAGTGTGTGTATGTGCTTGACTGAGGCACAATAGGTGATCAAAATGTAAACAAAATGGTGTCCCTTCTATCAAAAAACAAAACCCAAGATTATAAACTCAATGGTGGTATCACTCACAAATCAACATAACAATTCAATCTAATATTATGCTCTCTGCACGTGATTATACTTCAGATCTTAATGGTCCAAAACGACTGATTGTCCTTTGAACATTATATACACTAACTCGTTCTTTTTGTCGCATGAAGGAATATATCACATGGCTCTTTAACAGTTTTTGGAGGACAGTGGAGTTTTATAGCATGGAGACATAAACAATATCAGATTGTGTCTCCACAGGAAAGAAAGGAAAATTCATTTCTGGATTTGTTTTTCTTATGGGATTTGTTACAAAGGATAAGATAACACTAGCCTTAAACAACATGCATTTGCACTAAATATTTCCATACCACCACACCAAAAACCAAGCAACAGATCCACATTGTGATTCTACGGACTGACTGTGGGTTTAACCCCCCTGGTCATTAATGGGTAAGACAGCTAAAGAGGGAGGGAGGGGGGGTATTAACCAAAGCAGACACACAATGGTCACTAAGAGCAGGGTGAATGACTATTGGCGTTGTGTCTTCTCATCTGCTAACATTTAGGGGTCAAAGGAGCCAGGAAGGAGTCAGGAAGTGGGGGAAGGAGTGATATGGAGAGGAGGAGAGAAGGGGAGGTGCATCAGGGATAATAGATGAATAAAAGACGGGTTAAAATGGACAAGGATCAGACATGGGTCGAGACACTTCCTCACATCGGTTTAAATGCCGTGGATGTGCTTCATTTGTTCTGCCAGCTCACAGTGAGAAGGAACCAATGAGGATCAAATGTGGTCCGGCTGGTGCACCAATAAAAACAATGTTCACCGTCTTATAATATACATACATCAGCTTTTAGAAATATACAATATAAACCTTTTTGTTATGAATACAGATTGATTCTATAGTGTAAGTCCAGTCCAGTGAGCATAACTGTGTTTGTGAGTTTGTATTCAAGTTCTGGAGACTATAATGAGTCCCGACGGGAAGCAGGTTTTGGCCAAAGGAAGCATCCATGCATGGACATGTATTCTCATCCTGCCCCTTCTATACGCCAATGACTTTCCCCCATTGTTGGCTGGCTTTTCAGAGAGTCAAACTATACAGCAGGGAAATGCCTTCTGTACTACACTCACATCTCTGTTGCAGAGCTGCCGATGCCCCTGAGGAGCCATCATGATGATTTCTTCTTCCCTTCGCCAACGGAGCAAATCTGCCTGCTCGGCTAATTGTGTCTGATGTTAATTATAGGACGTGTGCCTTTTGTTCACGGGGGGTGGGGGGGGGGGGGGTGCCTGCTGTCGTGACGATTTGTGTCTAAGCAGGAAAGACTAAATACACACTTTGGTTCTGATAAACAAAACAGATGTAAACAGATTCAAAAATCCACAGACAGAATGTGTAAACACACATGTTGATGTTTAACATGCAAATATGGGGCGAAGATTATGATGCGTTTAATGTGCCAAGACAATATAATAGCCACTTATAGGGGAGATTTCCAGCAGTACTACTTCTTAGAAGCTGTATTGTCCACAGGTGCAATCACGCACAAATAACGTTCCTCTTTTCATATCATGAGAGTTTAGGTTGTTCCGTGTCGTTTTTGCCATTTTAAAAACCTAAAAAAACGCATTTTGACATAATCCATCACTTAATCACCTGAAGCAACTTCCCATCCCCTGAAGGTCTATTGGACATATTGAGGAATGCCAGGTACAGGCGGCGGCTGCAGAGGGAACGTCTAATCGTACGTAATTAGGGGGTCGTGTTTGCTGCCGGCGCAGCAGCAGCACACGTGTGAGGTTTCACGTGTAGTCACCGAAGCTATGACTACATGTGGGCAATACTCACATAACAAATGTGACTTTAATTAATTCCTCTGAGTTGGAAAGGCGCCTAATGCAATTAAGGAAAATGATGAGTTTGTGTTAGCTAAAAGCGAATGTCTGGATTCCTCTTTGGTGGTCCATAGCTGAATGCATGTGCTCCTTATAAGTAGCACCTCATACATTAGCAGGCTTTTAAATTATCACTCAGTCTCAAGACTACATGCGTCTTGAACTCATTCTCTTGCGATTATGTTCTTTTTATAAGGGACATGATTGAGCCACGCACACAGACTCCATCATTTCACAGCTGCCGTACTATAACTTTAAAATTAGACATGGGGAATTCCTGGTTGTATTCCTCAAAGCCTTTGTAACGTTCTCCCTCTGAAACACTCGGCCTGTCAAATTGGAGTTTTCTTTTACATGCGGTGCCTACAGGAGCCGTAAAAATGAAAAGACGGGTTGATGACAGGAATTTGAAGCCATCCATCATAAAAGTGTTTCACCCTAAATCTACCTTTATGTGAAGTAGTCTTGGCGATGGTAGACTACATGCATATAGTAAAGTGTATTGGTTCAGTGAATGAAAGGAGGAATGAAACCACTTGTGGCGCCCGTCCTTGATACAGAAGCTAGATGTAATATATAACAGTTCACATCCTGCAGAAATTCAGCGTTTGCATTTTTCCCCTTCTTTTATGTTGTTTTTACTTCAACTGACAGCTAATAGTTTGTGTGTGCAGCAGTTACTCAGTCCTGGGAGCAAAAAACACCACTCCATCTGACTGGATGAGAAAAACTAAAGCAAACTCACAAATGGGCTGTGCCCTCTTTGTTGACTTGTTCAAATCTCCACTTCCCAAGCCTGACTAATTAAGGGTGTGTGTTTTGACCCCATTTAGTGTTACAAGCGAGTGACCGAGGCAATTCATCTCAGAAACACAGATGAAATCTGTACGGAGGCAGAAATACAGATAACATCAGATTCAATGTGCGTCTATAGACTTCTTTTAAGCAAAAGAAAAGTTTTGTCTTCTTGTTTGACCTCAGCAGACGGTCAGACTTTGTCCATCTATCCTGCATCCGTATTTCACCGCTGCCTGTTCAGTTTCACAAGTTTTGAAGAACATTTGCAGTGCAGAACTGGGTCACTGGAGGTGGAAACAATAAGTGCATCAGCTGCATCTACATGGCAATACCTCTGTCATGAACTTAAAAAGCAGACATTGTCAGCTGAAAATGTATTGGGGTTCTGCACTTGTCTCCATTTAAATATCAGCCATGTAAGTGTTTTTTTAGACGCTTAACATTCAGCAAGATGAGTGATTTTCACTGGCCTCGCTCAACATCTGGAACAGCATCCATGAATGCATCACTTCACCACGTGGAGCATCCAGCTGTAAAAGAACCTATCATGGCAGCCTCTGTTTCCTGGCTCATCACCCACAGAGGACCTCTGCTTTTGTGTGTGTGTGTGTGTGTGTGTGTGTGTGTGTGTGTGTGTGTGTGCCCCTGGGCATCCATTCATAAGGCCAGTTAATGGGAGGAATAACAGTTATTTTCTGTAAGCATCCCACCCCTCTCAGAAGCAATAAGGGACAGACCAGACTAGACTGAAGCAGGTGCACTAACACCGAAGTTATAAAAATCACCTGGATTTGATTATCACGTGACTTCTGCTGTGTTTGTTAGGAAGAACACATATGCTCTTGATGACGTTACTCATAATTATGAGTGATAAAAAAGTTAAACAGTATTTTACCATATTTTAACATTTTGAAGTAAATCTCAGGAAATAGTTGCCACAGTCACATTAAAGGGTTCAGCGTACTTGTATGCGCTCGTTGCTCGTGTAAAACGTTCAGTAAATCTTACTTGATGCTTCACGTTTTGCTGTGATATTTAACAGCAATATGTTTGATACAGGGCTGCTAATAGTCGTTCCGGTAAAGGCGAAGCATCTCTGACTAAACTTGGTCAGACCGTGATGGACGCAAACTCACCTCGGCTACGCCAAACCGCAGACACGCCGCCAGCAACGCGAGCAGCAGCTGTACCCACGAGCTCATCTTGCTGCCCAGCCTCGAGCCTCTTCGACGGACCGGGCATTTATGGAAGCGCGAGAGTCCCGCTCTCCTCAGCACTGCGCGCGGGGGGACAGCGGCTCGCCCTGCGGAACTGCGCGCGCGTCGACGGTCAGTCCACGCTGCCGTCCCTCCGGCAGAGATATCCGAAGAAGAAGTTTGAAGTCCCCCCCCTGTGAGAAAAGCTCCACCGTGCTGGATGAAGAATGAACCTCCTTTTAATTCAGGCGCTTTTTCTGTTTAGTTCACAGCAATACATTGAATTAACAAAAATACTTGATGACGTTTCCAAGCAACAAAGGGTCCAACCTTCTCGAGACAAAACTATCCAGGACGCTCAGAAAGTAAGTTGAAATTATTCCAAGGATGTTCTGATTTCTTTAAAATACAACGAATTAAAAAAAAAAAAAAAAATCCAATTGACTTCTCTTCTCCCGGTAGAGGCAAGGGTCTCTTTAACCGTGACGCGTCGCAAATAAACGTCGCAGGTCAGCACGGTGGTTTGCGGTCCTCTTCTTCCAAGGAGTCTTATCAATAAGCAAAGCTCTGTGTGGCTCGGTGCGCCTCAGCCCTGGACCTGCCTGATTACGCAGCGCTGCTGATGGTGGTGGTGGTGGTGGTGAGCTGGGGGGGGGGGGCAGATTTCCAAGAGTCTGCTGTTGGTCCGCTCAGCAGTATCTCTCTCTCCCGCCCCCTGTCTGAAGAATGGGTGATTATCTGCGCACAGAGCAGCGATATTAGTCCACAAAGCCTCAAACCAGCCGCTCTGAGCAACGTTTCCTCTGTCGTGAATCATTTATGCAGATATTCCTGAGGCTGGGGGCCAGCTCCTGCTGGTCTGCCTGTTGATTCTGTTTTTGGGTTTTTTTTTTTGCCACATGATCCGGTTTGAAATTGTACAGCAAAATCATAAGTAGCCTATTATTAACTCAGAGAGTGTAAAAATATCAACCTAGTGTGAGTGTTTATGAGCAGATGTCATGAAGTAATACTTCGGTGCTTTGGTCAAGTATTGAGGTACTTCACTGTGAGTGTTTCCATTTTATGTTACTGTATCGACTCCACTACATTTATTCAGCAGCTTTTAAAAACTTTTATAAAGATTTTATATACAAAACATATGATCAGGTTATAAAATGTGATGTGTTATTGTAGATGAATCTACTCAACAGTATATAAAGTAGTTCAAATTCACTCCAACTTGGCAAACTGCAATAGCAAAGTGTTACACATGAATTCCACTTATTAATAATCTAAAAAAATATAATATATGATAATATAACACAACTTTTTCTGCACACTGACCACTTACTTACTTATAATACTTTTATGTACTTTTACATGAGTAAGATCTTGAAAGCAGCACTTGTAATACTTCCTCCACCACTGTTTAGGAGTGCACAACACATATATATATATATACACATATTTTAGGGTCTATAACAAGTGCCCCCACTAAAAATAACTGTCTCTAACTTTCACTTGAAAGTTAAAAATGCATAATCAACTCGCATTCACTGTTTTAATTCATGGCATGTCTGCAAAACAAAAGATGCTTTAAGCAAAGTCAACACTTGTGAATAACCCACGACCCTAAATTCAGCCTATTGCATAACAGACCTTTATGCAGGTACTATTGCTGGAGAGGTCACAGGGATAGTTGCCATGCCGACTGACTCCTCTTGTTACCTCAGCATCACCGCTAGCTGGGCTATCAGGAAGCAAAAGGTGTTTCTAAATATCACAGGAGTTATTCTCAGAGTCCTGACCTTTGACGGTCGCTCGTGTTTAGGGAACATTTTTGAACAATGCCTGACGGTGACTCTGCATGTTCAAACTCAGTCTGACCCGGGCCCCAAAAATAGTACGTCAGCCAGCCAACCTCGTGGACGTATAATATAATACGTGACAGGGAGAAAAGAGCAAGAAAGTTTTTATCATGGACAAAAACATTTGAAAGGTGAAGTGCATACAAGCACAAAACTGCTCTACAGATTCATACATTGTTTCTGACTGAAGGCATTTAAGCCAGATCCTCACAGTCTACTCAGACACCACTGTGCTGCAGCTATGAACAATGTCCCCACAGTCAGTTCAGTCTTTTCTTCCAGTTCAATCACGGCCCGGTGAATAATAGGATGCCATTGTTTTTCTAACAAGAGTCAATGGAGGAAACAGCATGAGCTATGGAGCTATATTTACACTCTGTTTCATATTCGCACGTTTGGCCAAGGCCACTGGCAGTACGGGGTAACAATTGTGACTGGGGATACCAGCGCAATGAAACGCCAAGGAAACGGTGGCGATGTGCAGTGAAATGATCAAACTGCACACCAGATCGCAAATATAGATGTAAAAATGTACTTGTGTTGCCATTCATTTTCATTCTAAACTACAAAGATACTTACTTTTTTTAATATATAGGGACGTCTGTAGACATGACCACCATGAGTGTAATTCAACCTCTATACCATGGGCTGAAGACAACTAAAAAAGGGGTTTTGATAATGCTCTTCCTCTATCAGTGTTACCAATTTTATGACCATGTACACGTCAAAACATATTTTATTTCATGCTCAGGTTGTGGCTCCCAAAATGTGAGTGTGTGGTGTGTTTGGTTTCCAAGGCGAAAGGGAAAAGGAGGAGGAGAAGGAAGAGGAGGCTGAGGAGGAGGGGGTGCAGGTTCTTGACTAGAGGTAGGGATTTTCCCACCGGGACCTGCGTTCATTTCACACTATGGCAGACTTTCTCTCACACACACACACACACACACACACACACACACACACACGCTCACACCTGCAACTGTAACATCTCACCACAATCCCACTGAGAGAAGAACATCCATCATTTTCTACAGAGGCGACAACTTAATAAGAAACATTCATAAGAATACTGTATATGCTCAGTGTGTGTGTGTGTGCAAAAACACACATTTCAGCCTCATACGTGTATACATACATGTGTCTTAGGAAAGTTACATGCAAATACACTCACACACACCCAAATGTACACACAAATACACACAGACTCAATGAAGTTGCACATGAAGAGCATTCAAACATCTTAAAAGCACTGTTGTGTGGAACAGATCACACCCCCTCAAATATTGGCTCACACACACACACACACACACACACACTGTCCCCGAGCCGACAACCAATGAACGGAGGACAGAGGGCCCTCTATATGCTTAACAATTGAGTGAGAAATGACAGCACTCGCTCAAATATTTAAGAGCTTTTCAGAAGATCCGGAGAAGGTCAGAGCACCCTGAGCTAATCTCCTATCCAACAATGATGGCATTTGATTTCATGCGTTCTTCCGTCGTTGGCTGAAAAGCTTCAGTGGTTAATTTGACGCAGTAATCGCATAGTTGGGTCCTCGGCCCCCCACGGTCAGCTTTTCTAGATGAGGAACGTGGATCTACTGTATTTGTGTTGTACAAAAAGGGCCACAGGTCAGAGGTGCACTTTTGGCTGCTGTCACATGCATCAGAGTTAAGAGGGGGAGACAATTGACCCTCGATTAGTCGTGGGGATAGACTCTCTCCAGCGCGTGTCTCAGAGATAATAGAGGATCATGTAGACTAAATGGACTAATGGGAAGTCATTAGTTGGCCCCTCGAGCCTGGAGTATGACCGCTCACCCCGGCTCTCAAGTTTCCCGATCCCAGAAGAGGAATGTGGCTGAATAAGATCAAAAGAGGAAGCAGAGGTGCATTCAGGTGCAGAGACCAGTGGCTGATTTATTCGAAAACTAAATACTTAGCACTACAACTATAACAATGCAGGTTAGGTGCCACACTTTTAAAATGGTCTCTAAATGATTCTGATTATATAATAATATGGTCTCAAGTGCATTTATTTTATTTTTTGTTATCTTGGCAGGAATGAGCTGAGTGTGTCTGTGACCAGTTTGACGGAGTTAAAGCAGCTCAAAGTCTTGGATCTGTCAACAGCAGCTAACGAATGGGTCTGAATGAGGGAGAGAGAGAGAGAGACTGACAGCGAAGAATCGCTGGAATGCACTCGACTGAAACAAGGCCGGAGAGAGAGGGAGGTATGGAAAAGGAAAGACGGGCAGACGGAGAGAGAGAGAGACACTGAGATACGCAAAGTGACAGAATATATTGAAACCCAGAAAAAAAAAATATGCCTGATAAAGAAGCCAAACCTGGGTAGAAATATATTTGGGTGCTTGTGTGAGAGAAGAGAAAGAGCTCACACACAGTCAGTGAGTTTCTCTGGACCAGAGCCAGCAGCAGTCCCTCTGATGTTTGGAGCTAGCGAGGCTAATTTACAGCCACAAACTGTAACTCTCACAGCTGATATGGACTCTATCTCAGGCTGCATCCTATACGCTGATGCCAGGCTGGACTCTTGGTGCACTTAAGGTCACATAACTGAACCATTACATCTTAAGTGGTACAGCAAACATGCATTTTGTAAAGTGCAAAGGGGGATCTGAACCTCTGCAACTCATTCTTCCACAAACAAACACATGGACATGCAAAACAACCATGCATTAGACCATTAAGCTAATGCAGTGTCTCTTATAGTCTCTTATAGCGAAACAGACTCATACAGTATGAATGTGTAGTCTGTAACAGACTCATTGGGCGTCAAAACTGAGCCAAAATATCCACAGTGGTCGGGACATGTTTTCTGGCTGGATTGATCAAAGAAAATAGCCAACGCTTGTTATGTAATGTGATATTAGAACAAAGTCTAAAGGAAAAGGTATTCTGGTATACCGCCCTGTGGTTGTTGTTATTATTATTGTTGGAATATGCATGTAATGTCACCTGAGTGATCACCACTATCTGCCATCCAATGACAGGTTTATGAGCTTAGATTTAACCAAATGGATAAAAAGAAACGTTGCAATTTCACGTTGTAATTTTCTCAGTGTAATCAAAAACGTCTTTCTTTGTTTATTTTTTTGGCAAGGGCTACTATCTGGAGTCTCAAACATGTTTCTTCACACAGGGGCCAAACCAAGCTGTTCACAATGTGTCAACATTTCTTTTCTAAACGTGTTTTATTTCTGTTGGATGAGCATGCTGCTGACGGCGCCATTATGAAGACACTAGCAGACACTAGCAGAGATCCAGTGAGGATGGACCACACCACGCTGCAGAGTATAAACACCTCCATGAGGAATGCCTGGTTTTGTTCAGCTCCAAGAGGCTGCATGCAGCAGCATTCCTCCGCCAGTCTCCCCTCCCTATCCTGGTTCACAGGGGACTTCCCTGCTCTCTACTGTACTGAGACTAATGAATACCACACAGGCCTACTGTACTGTAAATAGCTGTATAATTAATATTAGCTGGACTCACACTTTAATTTATTCTCTCTTCTGACTTTTATCTTCAAACACTCCAGTATTATATTAATGAATACTGGAGTGAATTTAATGCTGTCAAGTGTGCATGAGTGTGATCCTTTACTCTCAAACATACATGTGCCAACTTGTCAATCGCAATCCACATCTATCAGCACGGAGCCCACTTATTAGCTAATCATCGAAGACCACATTGCAGTAATGGATTAAAGATGCAACCATCAGTGCAAACTTTGAAGGATAAACAGCACGCATGATGAGCAAAAAATCTCTCCAGTCAAGTCTGATTTTATGATCAGTTTATAAGCACCAGCAATGGCGAAGTTGGTCAATCATTTAGTCCAGACTGAAATATCTCAACAACTACAGGATGGATTGCCGTTGAATTTGGTGCCGACGTTCATGATCCCCTCAATATTAATTGTAATAACTTTGGTCGTCCCTTAACTTTTCATCTAGCACCACCATCAGGTCAAAATTTCCGTTTGTCCAATACTGGTTCATGACCAAATGCCTGCAAAACAAATGGCATTCACTTCATCCCCGGCTGCACTGCATTCACGCAACGTCTGCAGAATAGCAAATAAGAAGACAAGAAGGGGGCCGAGATTCATCACATAACAGAAATAGAAAGGGAGGGGGGCGGACAGGCTTACAGGTGTATTTGTAACGGTCAAATCTAAAAATGCCTCCATGAACTTTGATTCTCTCCGGTTTTTTTTCTGCAAGGTGGCCGAGCCTCCTCCCAGTCATTCCTGTTTACAAGGTTGCTTCCTGATGGCGTTATGGTGAGTGTGTCATGGTCGGTCATCTGGTATTCCTCTCAGAAATCAGGACCCCCGTATGTATGCTGTGTATGTGTTTGTATGTGTGGCTTTTTTAGTTGATCTCCCTATTATATATAACCCTATTGCAGAAACTTCCAACATAGATTTCAGATACACACTTAACTTGTTATACCGTCTCCGCTTGAGTTCTCTTTTCTAAACCTGTATGCCTGAGCTGTCCTGTAGGTTACACATTTTCACATCCTGGAACAGAGGACATGACATTGTTCTCTGACTATGAAATGACTAATTTTAAATAGTTGATCTGGCTGTCATAATCTGCCCCGTGGGGACAAAACAAAAATGGGAAACTGATACACAAATACCAGCCATCTTTATTTTGACAAAGGAAATAGACCAAAAAAGGAAAACAAGTTGTGAGGTGTGGTAGCTGCATTAATACTTCAATAGAAGTGAGAGGAAACTCTTTGAAAACGTGAACAAATAGACTCGACACACCACGTGTTTAGCAACCAAAAGACAGACAGCAACAAATCTACCAGCATTTTCGAGCTATTGTATTTCACCTTTTAGTTTTGATATAAACCTCATGGAGTTACATCCATCACAAGAATGCAATGACCACTTGGTGGTTTAGAAGAGTCCACATGTGCTAGGGCACGGTCAGGACAGCACCTTGGGGCTGAGCTAGCTGTTGGTGGTAATTAAATATCTTTAAACTGTACAGTAGGCCGTCTGCTTGTTAATGTCTTGTTGTCTGTTTCTACATGTGTTAGATACAGAATATGTGACGCGTGGAGCTTTTGGAGGCACCTTTGATGCCGCGGGGCTGAGTAAGGAAAGGAAAGTAACGAATTAATTAATAAAGTAAGGTAATTGCTTCTTCCAGAAGTGACATGTAATGAGTAATTAATTACATTTTTCAACACTGGTTATTGGATAAAATGTGTTTAATTGTATTCCATTTTATTGTTATCACACCAGCGTGTGGCTGTCTGAAATGTCTGCTGTGGTATTCAGTTTTTTTATTGCTTTAAATTTGAGGCCACAAAAACACGTGAAATTTACTTGCCTTTATTTTATCCTTTAGACAGTAGACATACTGACAATGCTGTCCACTTTTTAAGAAACATAAAAACTCTGCAGTAGCTCATTTTTTACCACTGCTTTAAAAGTCCACACATAGGCCTGCTGATTAGTAACTGTCACCTAGAAGCACCTCAATGTGCCATATGAATCTGTGTTACGTCTATTAAGTGGAAAATAAAGACCCTAAAGATCCACTGAAAAAGACATAAAACACAAGGTCAGGAGGCGGCAGGTTATTAATGGGACACACCCGGGCCTGACACCTCTGTAATTTGGTAGCGCTTCTCTTTGTTGCTTCGCCATGCAGCTGCTCGCCGAAAGTTAAAAATCCTTAGAGTGCCATAAATTACACAGACGTCAAGTCCTCCACACAGATTCTTGGAAGGCTTTCATACACAGAGAGAGAGTGTGCACACCTGCACTCACAGCCACATGTATAATGTACACACACACACACACACACACCATATACTGTACATGCACATGCCTGCAAACACTCAAGCATCAATGCATCTGTTCCCCACACACAGCAACAAACACAGTCTCTGTCCTCTGTCCCTCTGTACTGTATCTCACACATACTTAGTAGGACGTTTTAATACTTTGGTTGAGCCAAGGACCCTGTAATCAAAGAGAACAATCAGGCAGGTCCAGACAGCACAGAAGTGGTGCAGAGGGAACACTCGGCGAATACCAAACAGCATCCGAAAATGCCTTAAATATCTCTGCAGCACCTGCTTATTACATTATAGAGGAATTACTTATCCGATGGATTTGGAGGTGGCGAGTCGAGAGAAGAGAAGGAAAAGAGCAAACAATGTTGGCACTTTCTATCATTTATTTATTTAAATGATGAGATAATGAAGATAAGATATAATAAAAATGAAGGAAAAATATGCATCTAATACATACTGCCATGGGGACATTCAGTGATCAGAGACAGGTAGGCACAGAGGAAAAGGGGAGGAGGAAGCGTTTTGAATAAAAGGACATAATGGTTTAACAGGGGAGGGGAGGAAATGAGAGGAGTGGTGCTAAATGAGAGGGTGAGAGCGAGGCGTTAGTTGTTAAAGAGGTAGGGAGAGTGGAAACGGGGAAATCCAGGCTTTACCTCCCAGAAGACAGAAGGGGGTGGGAGGGGTGGAGGAGTGGCGGGGGGGCAAGAAGACCTGCAACTGACTCTCGACTGCCTGTGAGGGTCGTTGAGTACAAAACCGCCTGGCGTCTGCTGCAGCAGTGATTTCCATCCCCTCCTACTCCAGATACAATGAAAATTGTGTCTGAAAACAATGCCATCTGCAGAGACAGAGTGGGAAGAAACTTTGGAGTGGCCCAGTTCAGCTGCATGGCAGCCAGGGAACTGTGTCAAGGATGTGATGTCTGGACAGCTACAACAGACGAGGCCCTCTGTCTGCCTTGTTTCTGAAGACGGGCCCGTCTATGCTGTGGATCTGTGTTACTTTGTGTTAATCTGTTTGTTTTTTTAAATAAAGTTAAAAAAAAAATAGTTTTCATTATTTTTCCTGTTTGTATCTTGAGCCACACAGTGACAAACTGTTGCAGTGTTGTTTGTGTTCTGTAACAACCCTGTATTTCTATAGAGGGCTTTCAGGGCAAAAAGGTGTCAGTATGCTTCAGACAAAGTGCTCCTCAGACAGTACAACAGCGTCCAGCAAAACCTTTTCAACATCAGACAATTCTGCAACAAACACTTTCGATCACTATCAATCTTGCCATCTAACTCTCGGCAAGAAAGCAAATAAGCATAATGTCAAACTTGTACAACTTGTGTCCGGTGAACACTCGGAGATTATGTATTTATTTGGAACCAGAGAGCAATCTGATAGTCTGCAAGATGATTCATGAAAGCCTAAGATCTGTTTAAACCACTCACAAACCAACTTATTCCAAGGCAGCTCAATCAAATGATGCTGCACTGACGTAGAAACTGGAGCTCTCTCTTCCTACTTCCTGGACTCCACATGGCTTCAACAGCAGCTCTCTCTCTCTCTCTCTGTCTCTCTGCTTAACTCCCCTCCTCATCCTGCCTCTCCTCTCCCTCTTCTTCCTCTTCCCTCCTCCGGCTTTGTTTGTTCTCCCTCAGCTCCCAGGTGTTTTCCTGCGCGGCTCCGTGTTCCGCTGAGCAGAGCGTCGCTTCAGCTCCTCTTCCGCTCTGACTCAGGTACAGAATATACCGATGGCTTCCCCTCGCTGCCGTACACAACACACTGATCAATATACACACATGTGACACACTGGTCACATATTGAAACACAGGCAGAAGCACACATAGGCATACTGAAGTACGTCACACACACACGCACACACACAGCCTTGTTGCAGCTCCCTCTCTCTTTCTCCCTCATCCAACAATAACACAACAAACCTTGCTTCCTGTGCGTGGGGGAACAATAGTGGGATAGCTTTGATGGCCAGAGGTGGTTTGTTGTAGATACTCCCTAATCTGCTCCAACATCAGCAGATCAGCTATAGATCCTGGCAGCATCCTACTGTAGTGAGCAGCTTTATCCTTAACCAGTGTCAGGATGTCAGCATGTCAGGATGTATGGACGACGCGCAACTGCATTAATTGTATAATGTATAATTAGACAATAATTGGGTAACACAATCAACAACTTTACAGTGATAAGGTGCCAGTGTTGTGTTTACAGCTTGTTCCGCTGCCCCCACGGAAATTAAAAACAAAATGAATACTGCTTTAATACTGTTGAAGTGGCACGCTGCGCCAGAGCTGCGTAAAATGAAGTAAACTGTAAGGGGGAATCAGACTTTGAAGAGGTTTCATGAAATAAACAACATAAAGTACAAAGTTTTCTTTAAAAGCTGTAAATATTGTTATGGCTTTCATGATGTAACGCTGCCGTAAACTCCTAGATAAAATGCATTCAATCCTGGTTTGAGTGATTTATTCAGTTCACCACACTGGCTCCGATTTGTCCCATAGACACTCACACACGCACATGCTCACAAGGTTAGAGAATGCATACAGGCCTATGTGGGACATAGACAAACACACACTTCTCACTTTTCATCTCATCAACACACACATAAATACACACATCATACAGGGCTCTGATTTTCAGCATTTTGGTAAAAACAATGAAACACAAACACTAAACACAGCAATAAATAAAGCAGCGACAACTCAGCTACTAATTTCTCACACACACACACACACACACACACACACACACTCTGTCCTTCTGTCCTTCTCTTATTTCTCCCCTCTGTTGTCTCACTTGCTCCATGTGTATCAATACTGCCATTGATTCAATAAGCCACGGGCGTTACCGGGGTCAGAGCTGTGTTGGAATATTAGTTGCCCCTGGAAACATCTCCATCGGTCCGCCCCCACATCCTACATGCAGCCCCTGTCCCCTTTGTCCATGCACTGCACTGTATACCCACTGATGCACCGTGTGTTTGTGTATGTGTGTATCACTATGGAGCTCTGGCTGACAGCAGCTGTGTGCGGCTGTTTTAGTATGTGTGTGTATGTGTGTGAACCGCTGCGTGTGTGTCCTGCGTGGGAGAAAGGAGGCGATGAGTCATAGCACACATACCACCAGGACACAACAGCTCCCCCTGTTGCCTGGGCAGGGGAAGCCCCGGTGGTGTGGGTGTATTGTCTGGAAGAACAGAGCTGGCCGTGACATCATAGGACGTCTCTCTCCTACACCAGTCAGTGGAGGGAGGAGCGGGGGGGGGCAACAGGTGGAGGCAGTGGTTCTCTCTTTCTTCATTTCTTTTCTTTCTTTCTTTCTTTCTTAACGTTAGGGACAGAGGACTACTGATGAAAGCGGAATCCCTAACTGCAGCCTACACCAGCTGTTAACTTTTATGAATGAGCCTCACTGTTAAAAGTTAAACTGTAAAAAGAGCATTGATTGAGATGCGATGCTGTTGGATCTCTCTATGACGTCTGCTGGCTGTGTGTGTGCAGGTGTGTGTGCTGATGTTACTGTCACATGTTGACGCACCTGTATGATCATATTCCATCTTGAATGAAATGATGTCTGTAAAGCGGTTGCATCGGCCACTGATGATATCACTCTGATGCACTAATAATATGACTTGTGAAATGGGTTTTAGTTTTATTAGTTTATGGCTTTGTCCTCTTTTATTTAATCATTTCAATTTCAATGTTGCCTTTTGTTTTTCTTCAATGAAAGGGTGCAAAGGAAAACAATAACTGTCACTGTGTCATAGTGGAAAACAAAATGACTGTACCATAGAATAGATTTAAAAAGGCACATTTTACATTGTTGCATCTGTTTTTAGCATTAAAAGACGTCACCACATGGTGTCAACATGTTCTCATCCAGGAGACAGCTACTTTATTAAGCATTGAGTACCCTGAGCTGTGGTGTGTGTGTGTGTGTGTGTGTGTGTGTGTGTGTGTGTGTGTGTGTGTGTGTGTGTGTGTGTGTGCATGTGAGGGGTCCAGTAAGTGTGAAACAGCATGTATCACTCTTCAAGCCTCTGCACCTTTGTTGTACGCCGGCCCGGTTCACTAAAACACAAACACACACACACATATATATATACACAAGGACAGGACACCCGCACACTCATCAACTCATACGCTCTCTCTCTCGCACATGCACATGTGCGCACACGCAGCAGGGAGAGGAAACTGCAACACAATGATAAGGTCTGGGAACACAATGGGCTCAGCAGTGCACAGACAGAAGCCAGGACCAGTTTAGCTCTGAAAGGTCAACAAGCCTCTCCAAGCTTTCATTCAGTTCCCCCAGTTATTATTGTTCAACGTTATAATGATTACTCTGATGGCCTTTATTTTGCAAATGTGGGAGCCATCCGGAAATACCAAAGAAATATGAAAATGCAGGCCAGACCAGAGTGGAGAGGGGAAAAAAGGTTACTTATTTTGGAGGGCGAACTTCTTTGACGTCAAGTTTCCCATGGCCTGGCCCAGCCTCGGACCGGACTTCAGGTCCATCAGAGATCTCTGGTCAGGTGCCAATTTAATGGACATCTGCTTGTATCCACACAGCAGACTAATAATTCCTATCATGATGGTGAACGTGTTCCAGTTAAAACAATACGCAGGGAGTAGCTAACGAATTGTAAGCACGTCAGATTAGAATATATTTTAAAGCTGCACTTTGAGACTTTGTGCACCTTCAAACTTCAGCAAAAATGACGAAAAAAACCCCACTTTTAACACAGTAACGAAAATGTTAACTAATTATTTTACTGAAATGATAAAGTTAGACAGGAGAGACCAGATGAAAATATTTCTCACTAGAAGCATATGTAGAGCATCTCATCTCATCTTCTTCTGCTATACTGATAAGATAATGATATATTGATCAACAAATATCCCTACTTCTGTTGTTCCCTTTCGTATGTCCCTGCAAACCTAAAAACTGAACAAATTATTCCTCCATATCAGCAGGAAGGTTGTAATTACATGTGACAAGTGATATAAACACGTGCTTTATGTGTGGTGAAATCTGATGGTCACCATTTTTGAGCGAAGGAGGACTTTAACCTTCATCAGGGATGAATAACGAAGCATTGCCAGTTTGTCATGTTAGGTATTGTGCGGCGTTGATAATGACGTCTTTGTTGCCTTACATCACATAGAATGAGCCCATGACGAGCCTTTCTACTGTAGCTCCACCGATGCTGCATCAAGACATCAATTCAGCCCACGAGTGGCGCCGACCTCAGGGTCTGTCTGAGCGAATGTCTGACTGATCCTCAAAGCAGTAAAGGAGCAGCGCAGGTCACGGTCTAAAATGTCACGGCCCTTACATAATCCCTGCATGTATTCTCCGTCGTGGCACAGCAGCTATATACCCCTCTCCCCGCTCTGAAGTCCTCCAACAAGACAAAAAGGTCAAGACATTAGAGAGGGGAGGACGACTCTGGCGAGCTCGTCTAGCAAAAGGTTAGCATGGAGAGTGGGAATTTGGACAGTCAGAGGATGAACTTGATCCCCACTCACTGACAGACTTTTTGATTATATCACAGTTTGTCTGGAAGTGAGCTATGAACTTGTCTGAGTCTTTGCCTTTGTTAAACTGGTGTGGTGAGTGGGCAACTTGACGTTTGAGGCATTAGCCTGTGACCTCAGATCACTGTCATACAAAGTGACTAATTTGTCAATTTAGTCATTTCACATTGCATCAGTCATCATTAACAGTAACACTGAACACAAATGATGACTCTATCACTTACTTTTCAGTTCTCATTAACATGACATGCCATTTGTTTTTATTTTTAATTCATATTCCGTGCCAATAAATCTGACCTCTGCCCAATAACTTTCTTTCCTCTGGAAAATGTTTACCTAAGCTCCAAAGCAATGCAAAACTCTGGGGACAAACAAAGCTTAAGAGCTTGTTGCCAACATCTAAAAACGGCATGATTAAAAACAGAAAACCATGGTGATGGCAGCCATTTCTACTTAGATTGTAGTTTCTCACCATCTCAAAAACGTCTAAAGCCCAAATATAGTTCTGCAGCGCATGGTTACATGTGAATATCGTCTCCAGGCCGGATGAGAATCTGTAATTGAAGAGAGTTGTTTTTGTTGCCATGAGAGTGATACTTTCTACCGTAAGATCTGTTTTTTTCCACGTGTTCAAAAGCAGTAATCTCACCAAAGAGACAGACAATTGGAGCCTCGTACGTGCTAATGACTGTTTGCTGATGTTTGAGGCAAACAGTCTCCTGTGGTTATGTGAGACAAAGACATTCTTTGCAGTCTCTCAAATTCCTTTTGTAAATGCGTGTGTGTGCATAAGAGCATTTAGGCACGTGTCTTATGATCATGCACTATAAAGGAGAAAAATACCATATGTGTAGTACATGGAATGAATGTAAAGAACTGCATGTTTTTGCTCATTAACTACAATGGTTCACAAAAAAGTAACAAAATCTGCCCTTGAAATAATCCAGTCTTGCTGTCACCATGAAGTTTCCAGGCAACCAGCGACACAAGGAAGTCACTGATCCTGGCCAACAAATAGTGCCGCACATCTTTCCTCTGGTAAAACCACAAACTGTCATTCTTACACTTTGGTTTTTGTACGAATTAAACAAACAAGCTATAATGTGCTATAATTGGTGAGTTGTACAAGTGCTAGAAGGCCGATTTTGGTGCCTTTGGAAAGAGACTGACTCGCTGTTTCCCCGTTTCCAGAGTTTTATGCTAAGCTAAGCTAACCAGCTGCTGGCTGTAGCTTCATATTTACTACTTGATGTTTGTGTACTGTTGGCTGACTCTTGACACACATCATTAGGTGTTTCACATATCCTCTCTAGCTTCTGGACTCGATGCTTTTTTTGACATATAAGATGCCTGGTTTTTGGCATGACTGTCCGGTGCTCCATGTATCTGGAAACACTGAAGGAAGGAAGACGTGCATGCGTGTGTGTGTGTGTGTGTGTGTGTGTGAATAAATGTCCAGTGGCCCTGCATCAGTGCACACGCATGTAAGTGGGAGGGGAGCCATGCTTCATTGTCCATGTGCTTTTCACTCGCTCGTTAAAAGCTAATTTCTCCCCCCACCATCTCCCGTACCCCCTCCCCCCCCCCCCTTCCCCTGCCCCTGCCCCTGCCTCTGCCTCTCTGTCTTGTGCGACCAACAATAGTCTATTCTGTGCTGTCCCGTGCGAGTGGAGACACACCCAAAGCCAAGGCCACGGTGTGAGGGGAGATTGTTGGGTGGTGGCCAAATGAGCGGGACACTGGCTCGATTCTCGTCTGGGAGCGTGGATTCTGCCTCGACAAGGAGGGAGGAGGTGGTCTTGTCTGTTTGGCTGTAAATTCTCATCAGTCTTTTAGTGCAGTGATTCCCCAATCAGGGGTAGAATAGTTTTGTTTATATCCATGTATTGAGTCAGCTGTAACACCTGAACACCACCATGTGTTCAGAATGTGTAAAACGTATTGGATACATGGTTAAAATAGATCAAGTAATGAAAAAGATGAAATAGTGAGCTAAATGTAATGGATAAAAGGTGAAAAAAAGCTACAAGTAGTGGGAAAATGGTTGCGATAGTTAGCTAAAAGTAATGGATATTACTGTTACATCTGGAACTGAGCTAAAGAGAAAAACATTATAACAGCACTTTTATATAATTATTAGTTTAAAAGTTTAAAATCAATTCAAATGAACACACATTGGAACAAAGGGGTACTTGAGTTCAGACAGGGCTGTCAGGGTACATCAGACAAAAAACGTTTGGGAACCACTGATTTGGTGTATGTGCGTGTTTCCGTGTATCTGCACACATGTGAATGAGCCGCTTCTTCTCTGTGTCTGTTTAACTTTGATTTAGTCTTCGGCGTTTCTCACCTCCTGTCAGTTCACATCGTCTGGTTGTCAGATCCCCAGAAGTCCCCTCCTCTTCACATATCGCACCGCCTGCAACACAGGGCCTGATCTTGGCCGGGCCGCCGGCTGAAGGTCATCCTATCGACCCGTTATTCTCCATCATGACAATCTGCTCCTCAGTGCCACAGCTGGACCCCCCCACACACACACACACACCCTGCTGCCTCCTCTGATAAGGCCAGACTCTCTTCATTGTCTGATAGCATAAATATGACACACCAACACACCATCTGAGGGTCCCTGTCTGCACCAGCCAGCCTAATTATATAATTATCCCTTGTCTGATTGTGCCTGTGCAGCTGAGACGAGGGAGGGCCTTTGTGTGGCCGGTGGAATGCGGTGCGCTTGGCATTTTTCAGCGAAAGGGCAGCTTTCTGGAGGCCACTGCCAAAGGAGAGGAGAGGAGGGTGAGATCACGGCTGCTGGTGCCCACTCTTCTTTCTCTCTCTCTCTCTCTTCTGTCTCTATCACCCAGTCCATCTTTTCTAAGTCTCTCTTGCCTGCCTCTAGGTCTCTCTATATCTTTCTCTGGATCTGGCTCTCTCACTTCTGGACAATCCCCATCTCTCTTCTATGTCATTCTCGCCCCAACACTTAACTCCCCGTCCTCTCCAAAGCTTCAAGTTTGGCAGATCCAGCTGTCCTGCAGATAAAGTGGCCTTTCGAGAGAGATGGAATGCACGGGATTTGGCTCTCCGATGATAAGAGCGGCGCTGTTACGGAGAAGCCCAGCGGCTGAGGACTACCCCTCCGATGTCTGATAGGGGACTTGGAGGCGAGTGCCCCGCCACATGATAGGAAAGCATTGCTATTGTTTCTGGTCGAGAGCTGCTGAGGGGATAAGAGAGACTAGAGCACGAGCAGGTGTTAGCAGAGATTACAGTGTAGGCCTAGAAAGCATGTCTCCTATTACCTCCCTCTTGAATCAAAGTCAAAAGCAACAAGGCGGGCGTCACATAAACCACGTTCTACTGCACCACAATAGATGATCCAGACCTTTTTCTGACATTTACATCAAGGGCCTCCCAGTCTTTGCACGTCGCTACAGGTGATTTTATGAGGTTTTATGACTTTATCAGAGGCCTTTTATACTCACTAATGAAAACAGCAGGGTTAAGGGCGTTTTGGCGCCAAAGCTTTGCCTCTAAATTCCTCTGTGTGAGCTGCTGTATAATTCAAGAACATGTTGTCATTTCAACAGACCTAGCCGAGATACATTCACACCATGTGAGGTGAACCAATGCGTCAGATCCTCGACTCTCGTTTGTATGCGAGGTAGAACAGACCAAGTTCTCTGTGCACATCTGCATTTGTTTGAGTAAATACAGGCATCACGAGAGCGACCTGAAGTTCATGTTGCCAATCGGCTGCAGTAAACAAGTTCATCAGAGACCTCAGACGGCATTGTTTAGCCACAAGTGTAAAATCTGCATGCTGTCTGCAGCAGACACACTGGTAACTAACGGCACTTGAGAAATTCCCACAGAATTCCGATCTGTCCGTCTGATCCCTGTGCCCGCTCATCAAAGCCCCCCCTCTGGTGATCACACAGCATGGAGTATGTGAAAGAATGCTGCCGGGACATAGTAGGACACTGGGGGCCCAGCATTCCCATCTCAAGCCTCCCTACAGTGATGTGGTTTTAATGGCATCAATAAAAGATACAAACAAAAGTGAAGATTTGATCACAAAGTGCGACCAAAGTCAAAGCCAACGGAGCCCGAGACAATATGTTTAAATAAGCAGAGAGCTTGGATGAGAGAAATAGTTTGAGTGCTGGAGCCACGAGTAGGACCTCTCCCACTATCGGCATGGCTGTGAGAGCTCCATTGTTTTGCCCATCTCAAATAGCCCTGACAAATTGTGCTGAATGTAGAACCTCTGTTTAAACTAGAGGCATCTTCCAAAAACATGCTGGCACGGCGCCAGAGCCGCATTTTCCCATCAGTGAAACGATCATCGGCCAGCGTCGCTCCACTGCGCCCCTGCTGGTCGGTGCTGCTTCTCAGGATGTGAGGGACATCTTCAACATGCAGAGAAGATTTTATAACAGAGGGAGAATCTATGGTGTTGTAGAGAGACGGTCTAACGGACGGTCTAATGCATCTTGACTGGTATTACGGAGCTTTGATTACTTTGAATGTATATGATAGTTAACAGGTCTCATTGTGCATTATGTCATAAGGAAACTTTTTTTTCTCTCTCTAACAAAACGTTTCCTCCATACCTCCATCCTCCTTTTCTGTTCCCCTTCCTCTATTGTGTCACCCAGCTGACAGGTGGAGAGAAAAAGCCAGACTTTTCCTGGTATTCACCGTCTATAATCATGAGTTCATGTCACTTTCTTAAGATGAAGACTAAGTTATAGAGTATAAAATGCCATGCTGAGGGAGAGATAAGGTGAGTTTACTGGGAAGAAAATCAGAAGAGATAACAATATAGGCATGAATGGTTTTTATAAGTGATTGTGAACTCATTGTTCATATGTAGTTCCATTATTGAATAGAGGTCATAACACTGTGCAGAGTGAACGATAGTTGAATGGTGCCACCATGTGTTGGTACACATTTATTGCGGTACGTGCCAAGACAAGTTTTACAAGCTCAGCTCAATTACATGCAGCTTCCACTATTTTTAGAGCTGAAACAATTAGTCTATTAATCGACTGCAGAAAATGGCAGCTATATTGATAACTATATAATCGTTCGAGTCATTTTTCAAGCCCAAACGTCTCTAGTTCCAGCTTCTCACTCGTGGGGACTTTCTGCTTTTTTTTTTTGTCTTGTGTGAGTAAATCAAATATCTCTCTATAGTTTTGGGGTCGAACAAAACAAGCCATTTAATGACACCCCCTTGGGCTTTTCAATATTATGATGCATTTTCGTTTGGGTTAATCAGTGAATCGTAAGCACGATAGTCAGATTACAATTTAAAAGAAATAGAAAGATAATGTGTTCTTTACTCTCCCGATGTGTTGATCATGGAATGGCAAGACGACATAAAAAGGTAAAGGTAGTACATTTTGCAAACACTTGAGACAAGTATGAGATAAAAAATGTTCAAAAAGATTCAAATATACAGCTCTCAAAAACAAATCTGTTATTATTAAAATCTGCATCTTTCCAAATGGCAAGCACAAAAATATAATAAATAGCAATATGAGAAACTCCCCACTGAGTGACTGACAGGCACTAAAGCAGCAATACTCTACACAGTAATTGAATGTGTGCATTATGAATCTAGTGCACAGGCGTTGTACCTCTATTAAAGACAATATGGCAACTGTAGGTACAGACCAAGAAGAGTGTTGTTTTTGAATAACATGCACTTGTAATTGTAGGTGCGAGTTCAGCTCAGTGCATTTGCGACATTGCCATTAATTTCCACTGAGGCAGGGCTGCTCTCCAGAGCTTGTTTCTGTACAGTGAGGTGGAGGCAGTCGATGTGTCTGAACTCAGCTGCAAAAAAGCCAAACAGGCAGAAGAACAACAGGACCAGGGCCCATTCACACACAGCAGCCACTGAGGAATGGCCTGTATTGTGGAGAACGGACACTGAAGGAGGGGAGAGCGGTCAAGGAGCGTAACACTCAATAAAAGCACAACATAGTAAATCAAAGCATGTACAAATTCTGTACTTTGGTGCATGTTACTTTTGTTTGACAGCCCCTTCCTTTATGTGCCTCTCTGGCTGTATAGTTTCCTGTTCCTGGTTTGTGGTTGTGTCGTCACAAATAATGTGAGGGACCTTTCAAAATAGATACTGTACATCTCACGCTTAGAAATAGAAATAAAGCAAACCAATAGTCATGGCAGCTATTGCATCTTTTCTACAGTCTGTACCAGTTCTCAAAATTCATTGATGCGTCGCGATAGGAAGGATACTAACGATGACCAGGATGGTACAGAGGATGCAGCAGGTCACCCTGGCAGGCCCAACCCAGCATCGGTCCTGAGACGGCCGAGCTCGATAGGTCAGAAACACCTGAACCCAGAAGTAGGCCAGGCCAAGGAAGAAAGCCAGGAAAGTTCCCAAAAGGTGAATTTTCTTTAAGACTGATTGCTAAGTGGTGAAGGCACAGAGAGAAGAGGTTTTAGTGAGCACAGAGTGATTATTATGGGTGAAGTTCTTTATTGTGTCATTGATATTTATTTATCTTTGTAAGCTGTTACCTGGAAGTTGCCAATGACAGAGATTCCTACAGAGGAGATGAATCCCAAAACAATGCTGGCTGTGTTGGCCTTTCCATGGTTACCATAGTCCCTAACCTGCTGGAAACGGATCCCCACAATCCACAGCGCTGAGGGGCACAGACAGACAGAGAAGAGGGCAGAAGATGGTTACTTTAAAAGTCACCTTAAAAGTGTACTAACTCTGGTTCACATGTTGGGATGATAAGAAAGTTTGAGGCCCTCTGAATACACAATCTTCTGTAAAAGCAATTCCTCAATCTAGTATGAGAGCGAAAAGAAACTAAACATCAATAAAACATAAAGTAAAAAAAACAGGCACATGTCCAAGATTTCAAAAGGAGACTTGACTCCTACAGCCCTGATTAACAGTTGCTTTAAATGAATGATTAAGCCTAGAGCACACGGTGGACAGAGCTTTAGTGAATAAGGACTCCTACTAGCAAGAATGGCATAAATACATCTGTCATTACCTAAAACAGAGCAGACGTTGCAGATCTGGGCGAAGAGGCAGCTCTGAGGGTTGTAAGTGCCGCACTGACTGAAAGTATCATTCAACATGAACTTGTTAACATAATGAATTGGCTTGACATTTCTTGCTGTAGAAGCTGACAGGTTTTAAGTTTCAGTTCTCTATTTATTTATTCTTCATCAGGACAGAGAGGAATCATACCGACCTGATGTAAGGGACTCCTTCTGTGAGGTTGACTGATCCATTTGTTACAGCGATGGCAAACCTGGTGGGGAGAAAACAACCTATTGTGACTGAATCAGCTCAGCTTGCACTCGAAATGCATCCTTACATTTGTATGGGAACATTTGAGACTGTATGATTTATTGTCAGAGCAAACACCTGTTGGCTCTTCTTTAAAACAAATGTAAAATGTGCAAATATAAACTCAGCAAGAATATGTCAATAAAGGAGGACGCTAAATACTCACACAGTCCAGATGCCCACTGTGCCAAAGGCAGCCAGGCAGACGGGGAGCAAAGCCCACAGCCACATGTTGTAGTCCAGCTGCTGCTGGGTTCACATGGAAGGAGACGTACACCACCGCCACCTCCTTACAGGGTCAGTAAAAACACACAGAGGGAAACTGTTGAAGTGTAAAAATGAAATATTAACTTGACAGTGTGTGAGAGCTGAGGAATGGCTGGTCGCAGGTTGAGATGCCGCTCTCTATTATAACTTCATTCAAAGTAGCTCATTCCATCTTTACCATTGTTACCATAATGACCGATGATGTGAGCTGGGACACCACCGCACTTTGTCCTGAAGTCAACTTTGTGTCAGCAGTATACCATCAATATGATGACAGTGTTTATATATGTGGTGTTTAAGGTGTGTGGTTGCTGCGGGAGGAAGGGTGTAAGGGGCGAAGAAAAAATATTAACACAATATTTGAATAGATTATAAACAACAAACCACTGGGGGTTGACGAGTGGTGCGCTACACTGTCAGGTACGGTAACATGACCGTTTCTGTTTAAAGGGCTGGGCTGGACTTTGAGCCGGTGTTTTTTTAGATTTACAACCTTTTGTACAAGTTCCTCCCAGGTCTAACAGTGTGTTTCCTCTCCGCTACAGTTTACCTTTCCCTTTCCGGTAACTGAAAACAAACCCCAAAGCCAAACCACTCTAAACAGGATCCTGGATTTCCTAACCGTTTAAATTGTAATGAATGAAACGCAGCCTCAACGACCCCATTCAGGCCTTGGTGTCTAGAGATGATTTCAGGATTAATCATAAATGTTAAATAATAAAGTGGTGGATTAATAGTTCACTTAAGTATTTAATTAGCATGTTTACGATGACAGAGCAGGTTGTAAAAACACCTGAGGCACATACGACCTTTGGTTCCTGTCAATAAAGACAAACATTACAAACATCATTAATCACTGTTAGTTTGAGTTATTTTTCATTTTTTAAAAATGACACTAGGTATGATTCTAGTATGAACACATCACATTGTGTTTCGCTTATTCACATGCAGCCAGCAGAAATGAAAACACTGCGATAGATAAATTCATTCAGTGTTCTTTATTGAGGTATGATACAGCGTTCCCCATGGCCACACACACACACACTGTGTGTGTCAGAGCTCAAGCTCAATCTTGACATCCATCTTGGCCTTGTAAGGTTCCAGCAGGGGGCGTACTTCTTCAGACAGGAACCTGGCCACCTGGACAGGAGGACACGGCAGCAGGAAAAGAATAGAATATATTAAACAGAATTAGTTTGACACTAGATGGGCTTCTGGGAACTTAACAACAACCATAATCAAGGCTGAACGCTCTTGTGATGGCAGAGCAGCAGTCAGGGTGGCAGCTGGAAGAGAGATGAGGGGCTGTTAATGTTGTACCTGCTGGGGGGCACGGCCAATAAAGGTCTTGGGGTCCAGTATGGCGTCCAGCTGCCCCAGAATGGGAGCGAAGTAGGGGTCCCGCTGGACTCTGGCCAGCAGGTCGTTATCGCCGCCCTCCTGTTTGACCACAGCTGCTGCCTCCTGGGACAGAACACGGATCTTCTCGTGGCAGTCCTGAAGGAGGGGCACGATGTTATTTCAAGCACAACTACACGACGTCAGGACACAGTGAGCTGCTGTTAACCAACACCTATACCTGTCTGTTCCCTCCAGCCTTCACCATGGCCATAATGATGTTCTCTGTGGCCATGAAGGGCAGCTCGTGGCGGATGTGTCTCTCAATGACTTTGGGGTAGACCACCAGTCCCTCTGTGATGTTCTGCAGGGTGCTGAGGATGATGTCAGCCGTCAAGAAGGACTCGGGCAGGGAGATCCTCCTGCACACCGAGCGAGGGGGGTGAAATGAGTACATACATAGAGGAAGCAGGAGAAAGAAGCCTTTATGTGTGTGAGTTTGGGGCAGGTGACCTGTTGGCGCTGTCGTCCAGCGTCCTCTCCAGCCACTGGACCGAGGCTGTCTGCAGGGGGTCGGCCATCAGGGCCACCAGATGGCGGGCCAAGCTACAGCAGCGCTCTGCACGCATGGGGTTCCTCTTATAGGGCATGGCACTGGAACCTGGAGGAGGAAGACATGCAGTTTGTGCCGTTGCCTGCATTACAGGATAATGTGTCTTTGAGTTTCAGCACGTGATCCAGCTGTGTGAGGCGAGTGAGTTTACCAATCTGCTCTTTCTCAAAAGGCTCCTCGATCTCCTTCAGGTTGGCGAGCAGGCGGATGTCTGTACAGATCTACAGCAGACAGACAGATCGAAGATGAGCTTCAACATGTTAATGCAAAGATCTAATGCCAATTGTGTCAAATTCTACTTTAAAAAGGTCTTGTAAAAAAAGAGCAGGTTTATCTATTATAGCCAGCAGATTTCCATTAAACACCACTAGATGGCAGCATTTCTCCACACAGCTCACCTTGTGAACAGTAGCTCCCAAACTGGCCAGGCCGGACAGACAGTCCACGTCCACCTTACGACTGTATGTCTGTCCCGTCACCAGGTAGGCTCTGCGTAGCATGGGAACAACATCATCAGGGCTAATAACAAAGCAAGTCTCCATAACCTGTTAAATGACACCACCCTTATTTTGGTTGTGGCATTTAACGGTTCACACAAAAACTTCATCTCATCTCTGTTTCTGCTGGTCTTGTGTTATTAATAATCAAATGTCTTCCATTATACTTAACAGATATGACTTCTGAATATTAGAGGCAGGGCTTTTACATCTCTTTTTAGTACAGAACTTACTTTTTGAAGCCAGCCATCTCTGTCACCATTCTGTCGAGCTCCTCCACCTGGTTAAATGTGAGAATTCTTACATTTAGATTTTTGGATTAAAAACTGTCGCTGTCTACTTGCCAGTTTATTGATGATTTATACCTTGTCGTGGTCCCCCTGAAAGAGTTGTAGGAAGCTGGCCTGGGTACCAGTGGTCCCCTTGACCCCCCTGAAACGCAGGTCATCGCGGGCTCGCTGCAGGTTCCGCATGTCCATGGCCAAGTCCTGCAGCCACAGACATGCTCGCTTTCCCACCGTGGTCAGCTGGGCGGGCCTGTAAGTGCGGAGCAAGAGGAGAGGGAAAACATGAAATCTCTCTGCATGTTCTTCATCAGAAAGATCCGCAAAGATGGAGCCCCAGGCAAACTGATGGGACGAGAGATGTGCAGCTGCATTCAGACTCACTGGTAGTGTGTGAAGCCGAGCGTGGGGAGGTCAGCGTATTTCTCTGCAAAGTTTGCCAGTCTGTCGATGACTCTGGCCAGCTGTGGAAAGAAGAACAAAGAGTCTCAGCACTGAGTTATTGCATAATACACTGTCATTAATCATGCCCACACAACCCTCACATGTTCATCAGCTTATGTATGGTTTGGATTCAGTGTGCGGTGCGAGAAAAAATGATTTCTACATTGTTGACTTGTTACTGAACAGCTGAGGCTTGCAGGGGGAAAAAAAATAGCGCGACTGTTCCCCTACTTCCACCAATTTCATAGATGCACAACTGGATGGGTGTGCGTGTTTTCTGGCAAACAGCTGAGTCTCACCTTAGGCAAGAGGACGTCAAATCCATCGCGCAGCATAATCAGATCCTGAGGAAGAAAAACAGAACAACTTAGAGAACATGGAAACCTTTAAAGGAAAGCTTTGTACAAACTACACACATAACGCCAACACAGGGTTATGTTTTCTAGATTGTTTTTTCAAGGGCGCACATACGGGACAGAAGAGAAGAAAATATGAGATTACTGATCATGTAATCAAATGAGTAACGCAGGCTGCAGTCGTGTACATGTACATGTCAGTCATAATTACAGTATTGTCTCCCACGTAGCAGGAGGTGGCCCCGAGGTGGATGATGGGAGCAGCAGTGGGGCAGCAGTGAGCGAAGGTGTGGACGTGAGCCATGACGTCGTGTCTGAGCTTGCGCTCCTCCTCGGCCGCCATGGCGAAGTCAATGTCCTTTTCGTGGCTCTCCATCTCCAGGACCTGGGCGTCCGTGATGGGCAGACCCAAAGCCTGAGGAAGACAACGATGAAGAGGGAGAGAGAAGAGGGAAAGAGAGACACAGTGAAAAAAGGGGACCATGTTTACTGTGAATTTTATTCTTACAAATATTTTTTGCTAACTTTGCTGCTCATTTAACACTAACTGTGTTTATGGAAAATTACACTGGAGGCAATTTAAAACTAGGCATTTTCGGGTTAATATAATGTATGAAATCATGAATATAAATACATTTCTGCGATTCCTTAACGGTGGGTTTTCTGATAAGAGTACAGCGGAAACAATTAGTTGATCGACAGAAAAATAATCTGCAACTATTCGTCATTTTTCAAGCAAGAATGTGAACAAATGATAAAAACACTCTTGTTTCAGCATCTCAAATGTGAGGATTTGCTGCTTCTCTTTGTCATATATCATAGTGGACTGAATATCTTTGGGTTTTGGGGTTTTGGACTTTTTGTCGAAAAACAAAAGACATTTGAAGACGTCACCTTGGGCTCGGGGAAATTTCACAGACTAAACGAAAAAAATAAATACCCAGGAGATTAATCAATACTGAAAAAAAACACCCTAGTTATGAGGTAGGTAATCAAGGGAAAAGTTACATGCTGCTAGTAATGTACAGTAAATGTTTTAGAGAATCACATGCTGATTGTGACATTACTTATCCTACATCCTATCTACAGTCCTGGTAGGCATGTGCTCCCCTCGTGAGAAGACGCTCAATATCCTGATTAGATTGGAGTGTTTTCTATTGGGTGGAGCAGTCATGAGATGGGACTACAGAATGGGTTAATTGAGAAATTGAGAAAGTACCTCTCTCCCTCCATGTTACAACACAGTTCAATACCCAACATCGTCAAACCCCCAACGAGTCAAAGGTCAGACTGTGAGCCAATTCCAAGCAAACAGTGAACACAACAAAAGAAAAGTTACTGCAGAAAATATAAAAAAGTGTTTTGAGGGGAAAGTCTACAGACATTAGGCGGTGCTTGGCTCAGGCTGGTGAACTGCAGCCTCTCAGGGGGGCGGTCTCCTGTTACTGTGACATTTTCTGCATGCTATTTTCACACACAAACCACACAGTGGCCGGACCAACTCTGCACGGGCAAGCTGCAGCAAAGCTAAGCCCCTGAATAACATCTCAAAATACAGAAAGAGTCAAAAAGATGGACAGTTCTGATTTGTGTGTGTGTGTGTGTGTGGGGGGGGGGGGGTTTACAGGTCACGTGAGAGAGGGTCTGTCACCAGTTAACCCCCCCCCCCGTCCTTTAATATGAGAAATGGTGAAATCACTCAGAGGAATTACGAGTGTTTGAGCAGAGTAATATTAATAAATATTTTTACATCATCAGAAACTGCAGACTTCTGCTTGGTTAAACATACCTTGTGTCTTTTTGATAAACTTTGACCTTCTGTGTTAAACATGGGGGGGGGGGGGGGGGGGGCAGCTGTTTGGTTTGGGAGCGAAATGTCAAGATGTCTCAGAGGGTACTTTCTCGTAACCCCTGAAGCAATCATCACAGACTCACGCTGTGCAGCCAGACCTTGTTCAAAGCCACAGAGTAAGATTTAAATCTTTAGTGAAGAACACAAGTTTTCTGAAGAAACCAAATATCAGACAGACTTTTATAAAAAATGATGTACAACATGTGCTGAATAAGAATATTTCCAATAGATTGAGAGGTTTATATTTCACTCTTGTGAAAATATATTGTCATTCTTTATACTGTATGATGTCTGCTTCTTCTCCTTCTGGTGTGGTATAAGGAGCGCACACACACACACACACACACACACACCTCTGCTCAGCTCGGGACCTGACGGGCATGCAGAGAGCTCTTGAATGGGGTCCTCCTTAAAACTATATTTAGAGCACGAAACTTGATAGGGCTCTCTGAAGAGTTTAGTTCATAGGACTTAGAAAGCATGGAAAAAGCAGCAAGGGTGCAGTCTATGGTTGCTGTTATCCAGCTACAAGGTGTCAAACCTTCTCAGCCTTGGCCAGGTAGATCCACAGCTTCCTCCAGGTCGTGAATTTCTTCTTGTCACTGAAGTTGTAGGCCATTTCCTTGCTCGCGTATCTCGACACCAGCGGGGAACGGTACTTCATGAACTCGTCGGCCGCCTCCATGTTTGTAAGACGTTGGTGGTGTCAGCTAAAACACTTGGGTCTGCCCTGCTACACCCTCAGCGACACACACTAGCTTCCCATGCAGCCGCGCCGACTTCAGCTTGTAGCATCACGTGGACCAGGAAGCGCTGTTTTACGACACTACAAGTCGGCGTACGGCGTGAGGTCTGACTGTGACACTTGCAACGGTGTACGGCATAGCGGCGCTACTGTGTCATCGCCTAATTGCTCTTCAAGTGTTTGTTCAAAACAAAAAAAAACAACGCTTCAACACGTGAAAGTACGTCAACAAACGTTACAAAATGAATCAAGATGCTTATTATTTTCTTTAAAGTGCATACAGCCCATGTTTTTTTAACCGTCTGTCTGTCTTACGTGATTTCCCTTGGGTCTGTGAACGTCTCTCGCCATATAGCGCACATAATTAACCTGTAATGGAGCCAAGGATGAGCTCAGACCTTCAGGATGATTTATATCATTTTTCTGCCCTTCATCACATGATCGTGATGCACCCTTGAGCCGTGATTCACACTAAGGTGACAGTGCTTTGAATTCAATGCAATTAGATAACATCTTACAGTCTTTGCTATTTATAGGAGCTTTTTATGTATTATGTAAGCAGTGGCTGCATGTCTTATATCAATATTTAAATTTATTCATGCAGTATACATCACCTCCTGCCTCACAATATCCCTGTGTCTGCAGACATCATATAAATAGTTGTGTTTGTGCATGATGCAGCAGCTGGGGGATACATCCAGCTGTAAATAGAGAACAGAGTGCTCCCTCTCTCTCCTTCTCTCTCTCTCTCTCTGTCTATCCATCTTTCTATCTCTCCTCCTGACTGCAGTCTGCATACAGTGCCACACTGCTGCTGCTGCCGCTGCTGCTGCTGTGTGATACGAGCAAGTGGGAGGAACAGCTTCCTCTGTTTTGCCTTAAAAAAATGAGGAGACATCTTCCTGGAGCTGCTGCAGCAGGGGTGGATTTGGCTTCCAGTCTCCTGCATTGCACAATCTTTCCCCTCCGCTTGGACAGATAAATAAGACAAGAGAAGGAGCGCTGGAAGACGAGGAGAAGGGAAGAGGAGCTACGGAGGAAAGGACGGAAAAGAGCCATAGTAGGGTGAGGGGGTGTGGAAGATAATAGATAAAATAAAAAAAAAAAGGGGAGAAGTTGAATGGCAGAGGAGGTATGAGGAGAGAAAGGCAGGCAGGGGCAGACACAGGGAGCAGGAGGTAGAGTGAGTTGCACTGCAGTAGAATGAGGGTTAGAGTGAAAGAGAGAGCCAAGAAGCATTTGAGCTGCCAGCCCTTCGCACGCCACTCAGGATCCGTCGCTTTCTGAAGAGGCAAGAAGAGGAATCCACCGTGGAGGCGAGAAGGAGAAGGAGGAGGGGGGCCGAGGAGGAGGAAGCCAGAGGTTCTACACACAAGATGGCTGCTGTGTCCTCTGCCTCTGACACTGGTGAGTGGGTTTTCATCCTTTTTGCTGCACACCTCGCCGCAGGTTTCCCCCCTTCATCACCATTAGTTCAGTCGCAGCATCCGGGGGCAAACCCTCAGAGCCATTTCGTGTTTGGACCAAACATCCACAATACTGGGAAACTGTTGCTCGAGTCAACTTCCTGTGTTTAGCAGCTCACATGGAAAGTGTCAGGGAGTAACGGGCAAATCAATAAACTTCCTTCTCCTCCCTCTAATATCTCTCTCGTCATCCGCACAGAGCAGGCATCTTTCCTCTGGGTATTCATATTCTTCTGCAATGTCTTTTGTCAAAACATTCAACCTCTTCATATAACTTTTACTCAAAGTAAATCATATTCTGTCCACATGCCACTCTCTCTGGAAGGAGTCCAAGGTTCCTCCTCTCTGACCCAATTTTCCCAAAGGCTAAGGACAGGGGAAAACAAAGAGGAGGCATGCTGGGAGAGGGGGGCTAGGGGGAGAGAAAGGGATAAGGACAAGAGTGAAAGGGGAAGCAGTTCAGGAGAAGAGGTATAAGGTAGCAAGGAGCTCGGATAAGAAGGGCTCACGGGGGAAGTCTGAGGAGTGAGGACAGAAATGTTGCAGTGAACAAATGCAGACGTTTCCTCATCTCCCAAAAGCACTTTGGGCACAGGACAATACTTTCGAGACAGACAGAACAGGGGATTAAAACAGAGGATAAAGGATAAAGATCATTTCCTCTGAGGGCCAATTGCTGTGCTTCAGGTAAAATCAACAAATCCATCCTTGTGGGGAACCTGCAGTCTAATCTCTCTGTGTTTCAACAGGGGACCCGAGAGGCAGACACCCCCCTGAGCGCAGACTGCTGCTCCTGGGGGGGCCCCAGTCTGGTAAGACCTCCACCGCCAACACCATCCTGGGGGATGAGGTCTTTGACACTGGGACAGAGACTACCCACAGCAACGTGGGCCAGACAGAGATCTATGGCCGACGGGTCACCGTGGTCGACACCCCGCCATGGGCCATCCCCAGTGACCCGGAGGACCACGCGGAAGCTGACAACAACGACAACGCCGGCGCAGAGTCGGACAGCCCGCCGCAGGCCCCACCGAGTCTGGACAGCGAGGGGCCTTGCATGGGGGCCATTCTCTGCCCTCCTGGACCCCACGCCATCCTGCTGGTGGTGTCGGTCACCCAGCCATTCACTGACACCCAGAGGAGGGCAGCAGAGGAGCAGTTGGGGGCCCTGGGCGGAGGGACCTGGAGGTACTCCATGGTGGTCTTTACAGCGGTGGACAAGCTGCCCAAAGGTGTCTTCATTGAGGAGCACATAGCGAACACTGGAGAGTCCCTGCAGTGGCTGGTGGAGAGATGTGGAAGCAGGTATAATGTCTGTTTTCTGCCCCTCCCTTTGATTTCACAAACGTCTGCTCTAATGTCTGTGTGACATGTGACATGTCACGTCTTTGTTAGTTCTGTGTAAGCAAAACAATCAAGTCGGCAAGTCTTGTTGTTGAAGCAACACTTCAACACTCAACTGATTTTACACATCAAAGTCTGTTTACATGTCCTTGGGAGTACTACTACATATGTGAAAAAAATCGTACATAGTATTTTGTGGCTCCAGAGGGAGCTGCGAAAAGTCTGATAAATTCCATCAAGTGACGTCACTTGAGTCAGCATCGGTTGGGTCTGAAGACTACAAGTCTTAAAATGAAAACAATCTGGGGGTGTGAGTTTACGCTCCTCATCTCTGCTTGAGGCTAGAGGCTCGAGGCTACATTAACCGCTATCTTGTTTGCATAGATGACAGGTGTTCTCCAGCATCAGGCTTTCTGTTAAAGAAAGTTTCAAAGTTAAACTGAGACAACCCTGATGACATCAGCAGGGTTACTTTTTCAAATGTTGGAAAGCTCCCTTCAGAGCCACAGAGGACATTATACAACTGTTTTCACAGGCTGAGCGGGACTCCTCATGATGAGTAAAGTGAACGTTATGTGTAGAATTGGTGGAGTGCCCCTCTGAGAATGTGTTTTTTCCACCTGCAGGTACCACGCCTTTGACAACACTCGGAAAGACACGGAAGACAACACACAGGTACCCGAGCTGATGGAAAAGGTGGAGGAAATGATCACTGACAACCAAGGTTTGTTTTTCACATGAAGTAACATTACTGCGTTTCTTCTTCTGTGATACACCAAATAATAAAGCTGTTTGCAGAGCAATTCTGCAATTTTACACCAATCAAGTTGAACTGATTGGAAACATTTAATTATGTATCATCACTGTCATGCAGGCTGGTACTTTGAGGTGAATGAGTTGATTTTACTGGAGGAAGAGCAGGCCAGGAGAGCTCTGGAGGAAGAGAGGATGAGGATGGAGGAGCACGCGAGACAGAGGGAGCAGATGATTGGAGGACCACCCAGAGGTATGAGGGTGCTATGTGCGTCATGTGGTCATAATGCTGTTCCAGGGAAAACACAACTCCAGAGTTGGTGTTGTAGGAAACAGCTTTTCTCTCTCCATCTTTCTCTCCATATCTCAGTCTTTCTCTCGCTGTCTTTCTGGGTTTACAGAGTTGAGACTGCTCTTGTTGGGCTGGAAGGGTGTTGGAAAGAGCTCAGTGGGGAACTCCATCCTGGGCCGTCGGTACTTTGAGTCTGGCCAGGAGACGGAGCTGTGCCTCAGGAGGCAGGCGCTCGTGTCCGGTCGTCGGATCACTATCGTCGACACCCCGGGCTGGGATTGGTTCTCGGTGAGGCGAACCCCGAAGCGCATCCGCCAGGAATCCCAGCGCGGAGCTGCCCTCCTGCGACCCGGACCCCACACCCTGCTGCTGGTCCTCCCTGTCGTCTCGTCCCTCACCGCCAGGAAGAGGCGAACACTCCTGGCTCACATAGAGACTCTGTTTGGTGACAGTGCGTGCCTCCACACCATGGTGCTGTTCAGCTGTGGTGACTGGCTCGGCCGCACGCCCATCGAGGAGCACATCCTCAGAGGTGGGCGAGAGCTGCAAAGACTACTCGAATTCTGTGGGAACTATTACCACGTCCTGGACAGTAAGACTCCTGGCAAGGACAGGAGTGTGTCGGTCCTCCTGGATAAGATCGAGGAGATGATCAGAGAGAACGGTGACAAGGCTTTCCTCCCCATACAGACCGAGTGGTGTAAGTCACACAGTCTTATTCTCATACATTTCCTATATGTTTTGTCTTGTGTTACAGTGAAAACATATCTGAACGTATATGTCTGAAGTTTGTGTATCTAATCAATGAAGTTTCATAATATACATCTGTCTAATATAACTGTGTTGCATTTGACAGTGAGCGAGGAAAGCTCTTACTCCTCTGACAACACCGAGCCGGAGGACGACTGTCGAGGGTGCCAGCTACAGTGACACGATCGCTCTAGAAGGAAAGTGGAGTCCAATCTTACATAGGCCCAAATATCACCTCGCGTAACTTTAACCTCATCTAGATATCCTGCTCTGACTCTGGAGAGTTTTTCGGGGAAAACAAATGGTTTGGAACAGGAACAGGTATCTTGTCATGAGAAGCTCTTTGTTAGAACTATAAAGAACCGAACTCACTGATGGCTGAGCAAAGCTTGGCCCGGACTGAAAGTGCAAACTCTCCTCCAACCCAAGAGGAGGAGAAATATTCTGCTTCTGCTTCAAGGGACCAGAGCTCGATCCCTGTTCATGAGCATGTTCACAGATATCAACTGCTGCTAAAGAGACCCTGTTTCTACACTGCGGAGTAAAGAATTAGTCGTCATCGTAATTTTGTTCAAACTGCACTGATAAACTTTGTATTACAAGCTGAAAGCGTAAAATCAAAACCAAAAGGTATATGCTTAAGAAGACAATACTATCATGACCAGTCAGATTCGGGGGTAGGACTCATGTCTGCAATAAGTTTGTCCCTCTTGGTTATAGGCAGACTTAGACTGTCTCCATGTATGGCTTGTACCGTGACTTTTATGTCATTCCCCTTCTGCATCAAGTGCCATTTCTGTCATTCAGTTGGAATTAGTTTGGATCAATGAGGGTTCGAAGGAAATGGTTTGAGTGAAAGCCGCCAAGTGAATACCAAACCAAAGCATGGACAGCGTGACAAAAGATAATAATAAGCGAGGAGAGTCTAGAGTTGTAAAAGTACAACTTTACTTTCACATGAGTGATATTAAAATCCTCTTCAGTAACATTTGGTTCGTTTCTGCTCAGGGAGTCAGGATTGAAATGCTTCCTCCAGGGCAAAATCTGGTACATTTACAGAAACGCTGGTGAATGCTGATTGCTAAACTGCAGACGAGTCGCATATTAATTCAAATTGGAGTTTTTTCGTGAGTGTTTTCGTGTGCTGGAAGTAAAAGAGTATTTGCACTTTGGTCGGAATTGGTTCATTTGGTTCTCTTGTGCTAAAAAAAAAGATCCACTGAATCCATCTAAAGCAGGAAATATAGTCATTCTCTGCTGTAGCATTCATGCACTCGAGGAGCTATAAAAACAGTAAGGAAACTGTGTGCAGTCTGAGATCCCTGCGGAGCTTGGGCTGGCTCCGCTTCGCTGTTTCTGGTCATGCATCCAGTGCATTTATCGACAAGGTAGATTCAGCTACGTGCCTCAGCATCAAAGCGTGAGAGTGGGAGTACAGCCCTGCAGCAGGGCAGTATCCTATAGGCTACATCCAGCTTTCGCATGCTACAGAAACAACATAACCTCATGAACCATTCGAGCTCACATAGGGCTTTTACTACCTTTTTCTACATCGTCAAGACATCTGTTCCTGACATCAATAGCGATGTTTTTAAAAAATAAAAAATAAAAGATATATATTCAGCTCTCAGAGGCATGTTAAGACACCGCATGCAGATAAACGAGTGCCTATAGAGTTGAAGGCAACCTCACTTCTTATTCCTCCGACTCTTGCTTCAGCAAGTCTGTGGGGATTTTCTGGTATTACATCACATCCTTCTACCTTCACGACTGCAGAAAAAAAAAAAAAAAAAAAAAAAGCGGAAAAAAGAGAATTCACGCTCTGAAAGTTACAAATAAAAGCATATGTAATATGTGACCGATACCACTGCCATGCTGTAAACTTTTATTTTCTACAAACCCTGACACTGCTTCCCCTATGCTTTACTGACTCTGTTCATCTAGTGACGTAGGCAGCACTTAGTGTGACAAGCATGACTTTACAATTTGATATGAGGATGTTTCAAACATTCATTTGGAGTCTTAGAGTCCCACGTCACCTGTGAATATATTGTATAAGCCGTGTATATTTACAGAGTAAAATATGTCACATCGTACGCTTTTAGCGAAGCATTTTGCACTGTGTAAGTTCTACCACTTTAGTGTAGCCAAAGTGACGTTACTTCCTGTGTGGTCCTCCCTAAATGGTGATTGCATCATCATCAGTACTTTGCTCATCCTCAGACAATAAAAGATATGGATATATTGTTGTGTATTTTTGGCTTTCATCTTATTATTGAAGTATTTCTTTTTATCTGCCATGTGCTCATTGATGGACTGAAGTACTATACCTGAGAGTTATTATTATTCTGGCACGCGGAGTCGACAACTCTGTGATGGAAGTAGTAATTGTGTAGTATCGTCACTAGATGGCGCTGTAGCAAGCACATTTGTCTGCCACCATACCTACACATACTATGTGGATAATTACACTCAGAAAAATATATTTTAAAAACCATGTGAAATAAGGCATCCTAGGATTAAGAGTGTTAAATAATAAAAGAATAACAATAAATGCAAGGTTTTTACGTGGGTGCAGACAAAAAAAGCTTTTATTTTGTATTTTGTTTAGGCATTGCAAAGGACAAGGCAAAATAAAAGCTTTTTAACAAATGAATTAAGTTTACCTTGCCAAAAAAACACTGTTCCATACAGTAGGTGCCCTGTGCTGTATTGTGTAGGGTGTTATTGATATTGGCTGCTTTATACATTTATATTGTATGTGACACTAAATGAGGAAAAAAAGATGTGGACTTTCATGTCTCATATTTCATATTGTTCAGAAAGTAATAATCCAACAATCATTTCTTGAAAAATGAGGGCATTTACACAGGCAGGATCCACAGAGTTAGCCAAGTCTTTTTTCTGGAGGTAATGTTCCCATTGTAAGTGGCTCTGCACCATCTTGACTCTGGCCTGCCTCCAGATATAGATCGTCCCTAAGCTATCTGGATGAATGCCTGGACCAATTACAGTGTGAACACCTACGGCCAGTTGTAAACTGAATGCATGCATTTTTTTTGTTGGTAATATTATTCAAGCTGTGCCTAGGTCAGCACCAGTCAGCACTCTTTTCTTTCCTCTCTCGCGTGCTCCTCCATTCTCACATAATATTACAAATACATATATTCTCTTTTAAACTGCAAGTGTCTTCATTTAGTGCTCATCAGAGGCACAAAACACACTAAAACAAGACATCTTTATGGGAAACTGGTTCCCGTGTATTTAGAAATGTCATTTTAACTTCACATGACTGTCAGTTGACTGAATACCCATGCATCTGCAGCATGTTGCTGGGTCAGGCGGGCTCCATTATCCTCTTCCTAGTTTGTTTGTTTGAAAGAGGCTCCACTCAGATGGACATCCACAGGCTCATTGTGATCTATTATCAGACCGGGAACAAAGACTCTCTGTGTTGCGGACTAGGTTACGTTCTAAACAGACGGAAAATGGTCTCTAAACAGGTCATAAACATCATGTGCTTTACCGATGTACAGGTTATGTGCAAATCACGTGCACTGCAGTGTAGCTTTTGCCTCAGTTTAAACCTGTGGTTTGTTCTTCCAGGCCAGTCACAGTACATATTCCATATAATCTGGTATTTAGATTCTTACATGCCTATTCACACTAGTTATACCCTCTTGCTATTGTGCTTTGATGTGTACATTTCCAATGCAGTTATAATGAATTATCCCTGAAAAAAAGACCCTGTATCACCCACTTACCTACCACTATCCTCCCAATATGCATTGATGTCCAGAAGGAATCACACCAAATGACTATTAGATTTCAGACTCTTTATTAAGAGATTGATAATACAGATGGTCCAGTTATACTAATACACAAATCTTAAAAAGACATCCTACTGGCACGTTACTAAGGTCCAGAGATAGGAAAAAATACAAACATTACAAGAAACAGCACACAGGTTTATATACTGAATGGAAAATACTTGTTTCCATAGAACTACTCTAAACGTGACAAAAGTATTGTATATTTAATACCAGTGTTAGATATTTAAAAAGGAGATGTTCTCAAGAACATCAGTTTTACTGGACAGTGCCGTGTGGACATAGCACACACTTTAGCGATACTGGTTTGCATGAAATTTAATCTGCTGAGCCCGCTTTCTCATCGTCACGTCTTATTACACAAACATCCGTCATTCCAACCACTAGGGATCACTACTAAGACCTTTTTTGGTCTTGGCCCGGCGAACCTCCTCCATCAGCTCTTTGAGGTACTCGATCTCCCTGGCCATGGATTCAGCCTTCTCCGTCAGCTCCATGTTCTTCCTCTCCAGCAGTGCATACTCTCCACTGAGGGATTCCTGCTCAGCTCTCTTCTTCTGCCTGTAACGTGTGGCAGCCGTCTTATTCTGCTCCATCTTCTTTAGTTTCTTGGCCTTTGGTGCCTTCAAATGTGCCCTTTCATTTCCACCTGCACCCCCAGGGGACTTGACTTTGACACTGGTGGCACTGGGAGAGGGTGGACTAGCTTTATATTTAGGCTCAGGGTATGGTCTGCTTCCGGAGGACTTTGGTGGAGGGGAGGAATGAGCGATTCCTGATGTGGTGGTGATCGCGACTTCATCTTTGGGAGCCAGGACTAGGACGATGCGGGTGGGTGAAAGGGAGAGCACAATCCTCGGGACCTGAGGGATGATAGAAGCTACCACTGGCTTCACCTCACTCTCTGAGACATCTACTTCACTGCCCAGGTCCAGAGTGTAGGCTGGGGAGGAGGGAGAATCCACCAAGTGGGAAGATGGGTCTGGAGAAGCGGGCTCAGATTTGATCTCCAGCTCCTCTTGTGGATCTGGGACGAACAGAGGAGGGGAGGGAACATCCTGTTCCTCAATGTAGGATTCAGGCTCATCCACTGTGATGACAGAAGGCGCTGCACAGAGTGTGGGGGGGGGTGGGGGAGGTATACTTGGAAGAGAAGCGGAGTGAAGACTTGAGAGCACAGGAGTTGAGAGAGTGGGCATTGGGAGGGAGTCAAGCTCCATGGGGCAATGCAGGGAGGCTAGGAGGTCTTCTGGAGAGTTGGGGGACTCTTCAGTAGGACCGCAGGGGCCAATCAGAGAGTCCAGGTCAAACTCGTTCAGATCCACCCTCTCTGCCATCCAGTCCAGGTCACCGAACATGTCCTCTGTGGGAGGTAAATGAGGCTTTATATCAATGAGGGTTGTCAATACTAAGAAATGGTGCTCAAAGTATTTCAAAGATGTTAATAAGTGTAGGACTGAACATTATTGTACACCATCATTACCTTTGCCGTCAGATGAGACTGTCGGTCTCAGCTGACCAGGGTGGCCCAACCAGGGGAGGGAGAGCAGGTCACACTCCGTCCCAGCTTTGTCCCCACGGAGGAGGACAGCCGGCGGTGAGGGAGGAGGAGAGTAGAAGGGAGGAGGGGAGGAGGAAGAAGACAGTGATGGGGAGGTGAGGGGTGACGCAGGTGAAGTGTCCCCCTCTGACGAGGGTCGTCCTCCTTCCTGTTGTTCTTGATCAGGGTGAAAGGATAGGAAGTCCATGGCGTCAGCCATGGGAGAGGAAGGACCCAAGAGAAGGGCCTCCATGTCTTCCAGGCCAAACAGTGAGTTTGTCATCATCATGGTCATAGTGGCTGTTGTTGGTCACAAAAGGAGTGCGTGACGATGCTAGGATGGTTTCGAACTCTTTTATGCTGTCGAATGCAGCAGCAGTGAGGGTTTCCACGAAGGACCTGAGAATGGAAAAATAAGACATTTGTGGTGAAAAGCTGAACAATATTGTAGAAATCAACTGTAGTTAATAAAGCCTATTAATCATTCATAAATTAACTTGTGCTTTGTGGCTAAAAATAATAATAATACACTGTTAGGATATAATGACTCATCTCAAAAGGCAAATCACATCTCAGCTCAACACTGCCCCCATCACTGCAGTGCACTTGCTACACATCACGTGTTTCCACCCAGCCAGAAATCTTGTGACTCTGACGTCAGTCTGTCTCCAAACAGGGTCACAGACTCCGTCCCCCTCCCTCACTATGAACAGCCACACTTTTGTCCTCAATACGCCCACATGAAGCCGCCATTTTGACACAAAGAGGAAACGAACCATTTTCTGACTGCCACGTAGACACTCAAAGGCAGTCGTGATAATAACGCTTCAATACAAATAACATGTAGTAGCAACATCGTCCTCGACGATTAGACGATACAGTGTAGAGCCAAATACAGAAAATGTATGATGTATGAATCATAGCTATCACGTGTTTCGTCATCTCAGCAGCTAATCCAGTATCTATAGTAACTGCGCCAATTCAGATCGTGTCTAATTATATGTAGCAGTCAAACTAATATTAACTGAAATTTAAGAAGATCTAGTTTTGTGCTCGGGGTAACGTCAGGCTGCTGAGGCGCGCGGCTATCGTAGGCCGTACAGCTGTCACCGATCAAATGTTATTAAAAAAAATATACTTACGACATTTTTGCTGAATTAGAAGTGACTCAGTGCACTGGCTGGATGCACTGTTTTGTTGGCGGCTGGGTCGCGGCACACTTTTACACTGCCATTTCGGCCAACAGAGCGATGTTCAACAAGGCTGTCACTTCGTGTGTTGTTCCTCGGGATGGAAAATGGCGCATGTTGTGGCGCGGTGCTGATATAGAGCTAAAGCAAGCACTGGAGTTATCCTTCCGCAGTGCCCACAGTATCACTCCGCCAGTGTTTGTATTCCGCATTCCACACATACCGATAGTTTGCTGGCATCCTAAAAAGTAATCACTGGTACTAAATTAAAACCATACAAGATTATTTTACTCATGAGAGTGATTTCCATGAATTCTGCGGTTTTATTTATCACAATAACAATTTATAGTAGAACTGCAATCTCGAACTACCCCTAAATTAAATAATCACAAATTAGGTTTTACAAATATATAATGTTTATTAATATATACGTAAATATAGACATTTAATTACCAACTGCACCACTTAAAACATTCCAAAACATCTCTCTCTTTCTTTCTCACACTCACAAACCAACAAAAAGTTATTTGGTCAGCTGAACATTTCCCACATACAATTCAGGTGACCTAGTTCATCCTGCAGATTTACAGCCAGCAGCTGAACTCTACCTGAAAACCTGCTCTTGTTTGATTTCTTCAGCCTCTGACTTTTTTCTGAAAAATACTGATCCATTTCCTTGGCAAAAGCCTGAAGCAGTTTCTCAGATGACATCCCGCCTGAGTGTGTAACAGAAGCCCTCCTGTCATTGTTTGTGTCACTACTAAACACAGACTGTGACAGATGTGCCATCTTCAGTGCGTCAGGCTGGGCTCCGGCCCTCTGTAACCTGGCAATGTCGTACCTTCGCAGCTCATTCATCTCAGAGAGGATGAAGTCTAGACAATATTCCAGGTCAACGACATTAGCCTTATATTCGCACACTAGTTTCTCAACTGTCATCCTATTCACAATCTTCTTATTGACCTTAGCATTGTGGGCACCGATACCCCCAGCAGACGCCACCATACCAGCACCAACAGCTGTAGCAATCAGCGAGACACCCATGGTAATAGGAGCCAAGGCGATACCCAACACTGCGGTCACCCCTCCCACAGCACCTGTGGTGCCTCCTGCGATGTCCATGGTTTTGGTCTTCTTCTGCATCTTGTCCAGGCTGTCAGAGATGGAGCTGAACTCTGTGATGAGGTCCCGCAGGCTTTCACTGCGTTTCATCATGAGAAGGTTGAAGAGACGCAGGGCTTTTCTCACATTCATGGCTCTCTGATTAAATGATCTGCAAAGGGAAAGTGACAGAAAAGACAGTTTCTTTATACAGTTCAGTTGGTTACATTTGATTTTGATTCTGAAATAGTTTATAGTTATGTAAAAGGTCATGTTGCAATTAGGTATTTAGGACTGTTCACCAGAAAGTTACTCTGAAGCACTATTTCCTGCTACTATTTTTAGCAATATTGTAACAGGAAACTAATAGCACCAAAATTACATCTCCAGTTTACAAGAATGAATTCAGTTTCCGTGTGGTTACCTGATTTCCTCGTCTATACTGAGGCCATACAGTGACGGGGTCATGAAATCAGATTCTGTTGGAGTGACAGCAGAGATGATTAGATATATCTTGGCCAGCTCTTTGTTACTGAGGTTTGCACTGTAACTGAGTCATCTATTTATTTATTGCACCTTTCTTTTAAAATGAATAAATACGCAGTATTGGTACTAACCCTAACCCAATAATACACAGTATTAGTAGTCAATAAAACAAGAATAAAAAGAAAATGACACACCAAAGTTTGATGCTTCCTTAGTCTTAGTCCTAGGAAAATTATCTATCTATCTAGAAAGCAAAATGTTGTACTTACTTGACACTCTTTTCAACCATCTCAACATCCCATTGATGTCCTGTGGAAAACAAGTTATTTTCTTGTCAAAAACTGATTTTATTTATGAAACCTCCTTAAACTTAGTACAGAATTAGATTAAGCTGAATCACAGTTTATTTGCAAGTTAAGGAACAAGTAAACTAAGCCATACCTCTGCGTTCTCTGTGGTCTGTTGATGAGAAGCGTGGACGCCACTCTGGTACTGCTGTCCAGAAGTTGTTGACTGCCTTTGTGACTGGTGGTGTTTAATGGAAACAGATTAATGGAGAATAAAGTTACAGCATACCATTGTTAGCTGCACACACAGCTACACACAGTCTTTCTCACCATCCTATCGTCATCCTCTGGCAGAACGTCCAGGTAGGGACGATGCTCTATCTCACTGAACGTTGACTCTGATTGTCTCCTTATTGAAGGGGGGGTCGGAGGGTTGAATGGAGGTGGTGGCGGTCTGGTCTGTAATAGACATTAATATAAAATTCAAATTTAATCAACTCTACTGCACACTCTCATTCTGTTGGTGCCTTTTCTTGGTTTTTGACATTACAGGAAGGAAATGGAACTCTAACTGGGTCTAACTGGTTGTTGTTGAATCAACTTGGTGCACCAACAGTGAGATGGGTCCCGTTTCTCACATGCAATCATGCTCTGTGACATTTTTACCAGTAAATTAAGATAAATTGATCATACTCAAACGAGTCTCTGCAGTATGTTTTTCAGATCCAGATTGCTCAGGCTCCACTGGCCACCCCCCACCCCATCCCTGCTCTAACATTTAGGGCAGGGATGGGGTGGGGTCACCCTTTGTTAGGGGCGCAAAAAGCTCTACCAGAATCTGCATTTCCCGCTGACTGAACAGTGTTAAATGCAGCAAAAAATGGCAGCAGGACAAATGCATGTGTTTCTGCACCTTTTGTTGCTGTTTTTTGCACCTGCCCAAGCACGCGTCATCACCTGTAGTTGTCAGCTCTGCTTCAGTGGTTTTCTTACCTGTTGAGGCGAGACTTCACTCACTGAGGCAGGGCGGGGAAGGGAGGACTGCCCGAGTCGAGGCGGAACTGCCGGTCTGTCTGGGGCCTGAATATCAAAGACACATTGGGGTTACATAATGCAATTGAGCATAACCAAAACATTGACTGTATTCCAACATTTTTTTCCAGGGACAGGTTTCTGCGCTTTCATGCTGTCGAGTGTTGACACATTAATAACAACCCTTGTTCTGGCAAAAACACAATCATATCTTTATTACCCCAACTCTCAGAAAACACTGTGTCCACAATGCAGGACTTTTAGCTTGCAATTTACCGTTGAACCATAAGTCCCACAGAGGCTCACCACTTCTTCATAGAGAGCTGGGGAGACTGAAGTTTGTCGTATAGAGCTGGTGGACGAACGTCTGGATTGCTGACTCTCATCAGCGTAGATCTATTCAAGAAAATAGTAAGATAGATAAATAGGTGAGTCAAAGCCTAGTTTCTACCTGGTCTTTGGGACAACTCTGAAATCGTTGGGATGAGGCGAAAAAGTACCTCAGGTTTTGGCCTTATTGAAGAGGATAATCTGTCATAATAGTTGGAGGGAAGAGCAGGGCGTTCAGGCCGCGATGGAGTGGGAGATTGTATTCTCTCCGTACCGACAGCTGGAGGCTAGCAGAGAAAATAAGGAGAAAGTAAGCTATAATCTCTCTAAGGGTTCAGTCATTATTTAAAAAAAAAAAACACATTTATGTTGCTAAAAACATTGAAGTGAGCAAAATTTTAGAAATAGATCAACATTTTGTGAAATTTGCTCATTTATTGTATAATTTCCCCCGGGGATCAATAAAGTATTTCTGATTCTGATTCTGATTTACGTTCTTGCCAAGAATTACATAAGAAGATTGACACCACTCTCATATCTCTACAGTAAATATGCAGCTAGTGCAAACAGCCAGTTAGCTTAGCTTAGCACAAAGACTAGAACAAGGGGAAACAGCTAGCCTGGCACTGTCCAAAGGAAAAAATATCTGCCTACCACCACCTCGAACACCTCTCACTAATCGACATTTTACATCTCATTTGTTTAATCCATACAAAAACCGATGCGTAGAAATGACAATTTGCGGTTGTCTCAAGTATTAATGACTATTTCTTGGCCGGAGGCAGTGGCTTTCTGTTCACTCTGCTGGTTGCCTGGCAACCTCACAATGACGACAAGACTTCAAGACTTCAGAGTGGTATTGACCTTCTCATTCAACTCACAGCAAGAAAGCTAATAAACATATTTCCCAGAATGTCAAACTTATTTTCAAAATTAAGCTCATTAATTTGTTTAGAATATCATATACCTTCACAGTTGGCTCAGTATTTGACTTCATATAGTGACTGCCTCCGTCGACTGCTGTTGTGGGTTGACTGGAGGTCACACATATGCTCATTGGTGGTCTGGGAGGAGGTCGAACAGGACAAGGCCTCTCATAGTCTGCAGGGTATTCACTGAGTTGGCAGCTCTGACGACAGACATGAAAAAATGAATACATGCTAATTAATACGTGCTATCATGACTTCATCTTTACAATATCACCAAGTATCAAACCCGCTGAACTCACCACTACATTGGTTGTATTGCTAGTCGTGTCTACAGAGTCAACAGTGTTGTTGCTGGTGTTACACTGGGCCTTTGGTTGTAATTTAGACCTGGGACGAGGTACAGGCTTGACTTTAACCTCTGACTGACTTCCATCTGTGACGGCCGGCTAACAAAAACAAAACAAAAGTGAATCTGAGTTTTTAATAATGCATGAGAATACACAACAACTCAATAACCGCAACAGGGAGTTTTAAGGAAAACCATCACCTCTATACCAAGAAGTACCTAAAAGACAAACCCCCCGGGTTAATCCAAAGATGGAACAAGGTGATAACATGCAAATTCCGGCAGACACACCAAATATCATTCATGAATTCATGCCTTTAGACGGACAGCTGAATATGTTTTTACCATTGATGCATCTGGGTCTTCGCAGGCAGACTGCGGGACGTCATAGGAGCTGGTGATGGCGTACTTCATTGAGAGGGATTTCCTGGGTGGTTTGGGTGGCTATGGGGTTTAATAGTGACAAAGATGTATACTCTAATATTACCACAAGTACTATTAGTATTACTATAGTATTACTATAACTATTAACATAAGGGCAAAGGCTGCCAAACAACCAATCATTGGGTTTAAATAGCTATGAGTGCACTGCATCACTGTGCTGTCCTTGTCTTTGTGTATGATTACATAAAGACACGTTACCAGAAATGTCCTGGTTGTCTGTTATCTACCAGGGAAGTTTCACGTTTCTTGTCAAACTGCCATCTCAGTTCCCGTAACCCTTTTATCTCCAGACAGGAATGCAGGGGGGGAGAGGGGTTATCGCTCACACCAATCAACTGTATATCTGCCCTTCCGCAACTCAAACCCCTCAACACATTTGACTAAATGATCACCACACATATTTCATTCATGGGTTTTGGATCCTGATTGTGTTAATCAGCAGTTCTAAATATAGTTGACGGATTCATCTGTAAGAGGTTCCTCGGGGCAAAAATGAGCTGCTCAGCCCATTTTAACCCCCCATTGTATTGTGTATGGTATTCCCAAGCCTGACGCTAGGTTTACTGTGTGGTCATTTGATTCAAAATGAATTAATTTAGGAATATGCAACATATAAGCAATAATAGTGAAGTAATGAAGATCTTAAAACCAATCAAGACAGAGCCTCAAGATTAGAAATTAAAGCCTGTTGTGCTTTAGTGGTGCATATTCCCAGTCAATTTTTTATGAATGAAATGACCACAAATCAGTTGACACACACAGATCATGGTGCTTTCAGGGCCCGCTTTGCCTGGCTAGTAATCCAGTCTTGGTTACCATACTTTTAGCAGGAGACTAATGTAACTAAATTTTAGCTAAATAAAGTAAATAAGTAGTTAATTAAAGTTTGAATTGACTGAGAAACCAGCTGGGATGAGATCAGCATTGTTTACAAGAATAATCTTAGTCTTAATGATAGGGGAGTTTGCAGAAAACACGCACATGCAGCACTGGAAAATCCACCTAATAATAATGTGCTTCTCAGTGTTGTCCTACATATTTCATTGGACACAAATTGTGCTGGGTTTGTGTTGTAGTCTGCTAAAATCATCTCACAGTAGTTGAACAGATGTTTGAGCAGTGGGATTGTAAGCCTTTTAAGCACACGACTATGGGCTTCTGTATTCACATAACAAACAATATAACTGGTTAAACTGTCAACTCCCACATTGTCTTTCATCTGTGCTTTGACTGTACAAGGCTGCTTGGGCCAAATTCTTACTGGCTAATTGATTATATAACTTAACAATGAACACATCTTCTGTTCTATAATATCCAATTAATTGCAGTCATCTATTCAGTGAATTGGTGGTACATGCAAATCACATGTGAGGTACCACACTGGCCACACAGAAAGAGCTGATTCTTACCGTCATGTTGGAGTTTAGAAGCCGCTGTTATCAGTCCTCTCTATTTCACTATTCCGTTTGATCGTTTAATCGTGGCTCCAGTGTAAGAAATGGCTCAATGATTCTCCCATGCGTTCAGCATGTCTGTACTCTTGTCAGGCCACACATGCTTTAGATGCCTGCTGCTCTTCCTTCTCTGTCATCCAGTCTAAATAGGCCAAAAGGTGCGATTTCCCTGCAGCGTCACAGCAGAGGAAAAAAATGTGTGGGTGGATCCTTTTTAACTTCAACAACAGTATATATACACAAACAAGAGGGAAAAAGTCTGAGATATGTCAACACTGACATCTACCCACACACAAACTTGGCATTGTAAGTTAGGAGGACATTGCATTGACTTACATTCATTCCCTGGAGACTTATCCCAACCTTAGCCATGACCACTGCATGCCAAACACCAACCTTAGCTCTAAACTAACTAGCTAACTAACCTTAACCAAAACCCAAGTCTTAACCCTAAGGTTTAATGGTTTACCTTGTGGGGGGCAGCTTTTCTTATTGTCAACAGCTCAAAGTCTGATGGATGATGATGAGGGTGTGTGTGACTTTTTGTGTGTACGTCAGTCTTTATGTCAGAGTTTTTGTGGTTCGTGTTAGGGATTTTATCTAAAACTCGTTCAACAGGCCAAGTGAGTATCTGTTTTGTAATCCGTGACTGCTTTCACACTTTGTCATGGGCCTGTTTCAGAAGCGGTGGCTTGGATGACACATCTTAAATGTTTGTTTGCTGCGGTTTGGATTTGAACCTCTCATTCATAATTGCACGTTATAATTGAATTCTTGAGAAAATAATAGCAGCCAATGCCATATTTTGTCTGATCTTAAAAGAATAGTTAGTCATTTTGGGAAATAATATTATATTATTTGCTTCATTGCCAAGAGTTTGATGAGGAGACTGATACCACTCTCATGTCTGTACCATAAATATGAAGCTGGAGCCAGCAGATGGTTAGCTTAGCTTAGCATAAAGACTAAAAACATGGGGAAACAGCAAGCCTGGCACTGTCCAAAGGTAACAAAATCTACCTACCAGCATCTCTAAAACTCTCTAATTAATTATCAAATTTTTATTTTAACACATGTTTTTATGGAGTGTTTTATTATCTTAACATGCAGCAATGGTCCCCCTCCAGAGTTGAAGGAACGTTGCAGATACATGATCAACGTCTTTAAGCCAAACGCAGCTGGGGCGGCCTGTGGACAGACTTTCTTAGACTTTCTTTCTCAGACTCTTGAAAGCTCCCTGCACAGCCACAGAAGACATAACACTGTTTTACTGTGTAATTGTTTTCTCAGGCTGAGTAGTACTCCTCATGACGAGTAAACTGAACTTCATGTGTAAAACTGGTGGACTGCCCCTTTAACAGAAGGCATGTGTTACATGCAGACATGGAGTTTGAAGGACATGGGCATTTACCAGACAGGGACAGTATAACAAAATGTGCTATCAGGTTGCATTATGGGAAATGTGGGATCCTGTGTTTTAAGTCTTGACCACTCTTTTTATCATCTGTTTCTCCTGAGGCCCAAATGTAAACTAAACTAGTGGAGTACCCCTTTAATTTGGTTTGTGAGATTAGATGGGGTGGCATTGTCCTTCATTAGACTTCCCAAATGCAAGTAATTCTAAAAGTGCAAGATCTGATTAGGCAAGCCAAAGCCAAAGGCAGACTAACATTTGCATGGTTACTGGATTTATCTGTAAACTTTAGTCTGTAGATCCTCTGGGGAACGGTATTCAACAAGCTGTTAAAAGAATGTTTCCTATTATATGAAACGTTTTCTCAGCTGGACTTTCAAACATCTGTACAATGTGCTGGTATGTGCCCTATCATTCATTTCACAGCCACAATACAACTCGTGACCCTGTAGAGACCTAGTGCGCCGGTTTGTACTGTGGGGATGATGGCCGCACTCTTCTACCAATCAGAACACCGCACTGATTGGTTTCCTCCAATCACTGAGCCACAGTGCTCGTGGGAAACCGAGTAAATGCGGACATTGCCGAAGCGCATTCACCTATCTTTCTGCGTCAGTTGAAATAGTTGTCCGGTAGTATCGGAAACAACACAAAATTGTGTTATTTCTACTAGGACAAAAATGACACGGCTGAAGATATTTCATATCATCGGGGCGCTGCTGATAATACAAAGCGCCGCCATCATCAGGTAAATACAGTTTGATGTTTTGGATGCTAGACTGAGCCAATATTAGTTACTTTTCAGCCTATATGACTTTATAGCAACAGACAAGTAGCTAGGCTTCAATGCAGGTTAATGTGTGCGCGCGTGTGTTTGTTAACTTCCTTGTTTTGTCTCTGGTACAGTCACAATTAGCCCCACGTGTTTCCAATTAATGTGATGGGTATTTACCGGCAATAATGACACTGGCGTAGTTAAAAATTATGATCAGTTTGCGCAACATTTGTTACAAAATATGCATGTAGAAAGTGGATGCGAGCGCTTTGTATCAGGAAGCAGCCATTTCGCGCGCGCCTGACGCACGCGCACGGTTGGTCTTCATACATTTAATTCAGTAATTCCTCGTTTCAGAGTTCCCCTGCATAAAACCAGAAGCCTACGCCGCCTGATGAGCGACAATGGGAGGTCTCTGGAGGAGCTCCGGGCTTTGGCGAAGAGCACCGGAGCACCTGACAGCTCTCCCTCCCCCAAACTGCCTGTGGAGAGGCTGACCAACTTCATGGACGTATGTGTACCGACAGTACAGTGTTGAACCCAGATTCAGGCATTACCTTTTCCCCCTGATGTCAGCAGAACTCACTGGGGTTGATAGTGAGCGGGTGCCACACAGTGAGTGGGCCCATTATGTTGCAGTCTTATTGGAGGGAGCCAGCTTTGAATAACTCCAAATGTGTCAAATGTCCAGCACACTTCTCCGCTTAAAGCCAAGAGTTTTACCAATGTTGCTAGTTTTACCTGTGCATTCCTGCACAGGTAAAACTTTTCAGTTTTCAGTCAAAAGTTTTGTGTGACAAAATGCCTACACTTGATGTTTAATCTTTCTTCTGATGCAGATGTATTGGTGGTTTCACAGCAGATCTCAGCGTTTTTGGTTAACTTTTTTTTTTTGTGTCTCCTCAGGCTCAGTACTATGGGATGATCAGCATCGGTACCCCTCCACAGGACTTCACTGTGCTGTTTGACACCGGTTCCTCCAACCTCTGGGTCCCCTCCATTCACTGCTCTTTCCTCGATGTGGCCTGCTGTGAGTTTGCTTTTCTCGGGGAACTGACTCACTCTGCCTGCTCTGTACTGTATGTGTCTCTGTTGGCTACTTCCTGGAAGATGCTCGTTGTATTTATCAAACAGTAGTGACTAAAATGTCACACTTCTCATTGTAGCCTACAGTGATGGACAGATTATGAGATGATTGGCCCCTGGGCACAGACATGTAAAGCCCCCCACATGGGAGCAAGACCCCCAGACATTTGGTAACTGTTTTTCACTATTAGTGTAGTTGTGTCTCTTAGTAGTGGTTTTGCATCCAACAAGAAATGTGTAGTGAACAAGACAATACCTAACCCCTCCTGAGTCTGGGTAGGTTGGGCACCAACCAAATCAGATCCAAAGGGGGGCCTGTAGGGGCAGCTGAGGCTGAAGAGGTAGATCCTGTGATCAGTGGATGACCTGCATCCACTGATCACAGGAATGGCGGTTCCATCCCCTCCTCCCCCTGTCCACAAGTCCAAGTATACATTTTCATTTTGATTGACCGTCTTCTCTCATTAGGGCTTCATCATCGCTACAACTCGAAGAAGTCGAGCACATACGTTCAGAATGGCACGCAGTTCTCCATCCGGTACGGCCGAGGCAGCTTGTCTGGCTTCATCAGTGGGGACACTGTGTCTGTGAGTTACTCACTGTTACTTGTTTTAACTGCATTCCTCAATTTTGGTGGTCATGCCGTTCCTATCATTTCATTAAAAGACTTGTGTTTTCTATTCGTATAGACGTCTCTCTTCCCATGTCCTTTTCCTTTTCCTGCTTTGCAGCTTGCAGGTCTGCCTGTTCCTGGCCAGCAGTTTGGTGAAGCCGTGAAGCAGCCCGGCATCACATTTGCAGTGGCGCGGTTCGATGGGGTCTTGGGCATGGCCTACCCCTCCATATCAGTAGCTAATGTCACCCCGGTGTTTGACACGGCCATGGCTGCCAAGCTGCTGCCCAATAACATTTTCTCTTTCTACATAAGCAGGTTGGTCTCTGATAGAAGAAGCATGGAAGAACAGGCATAAATAATATTTTCACCAGCTCTGGAATCGCTGCCTTCTGTATTGATTAATTGGTCAGAAAGACATTGTGGTTTGTTGTCAAACTTGGTCTCAACTTTTTGGATTTGTTAACACAGCGAGTTGTGCTTCTGTCCACCCCGTCTCTCAGAGACCCAAAAGCAGCAGTTGGAGGAGAGCTGATTCTGGGTGGGACAGACCCCCAGCACTACACCGGAGACGTGCACTATGTCAATGTCACACGAAAGGCCTACTGGCAGATCAAGATGAACGGGTGAGGAAGAACCGTTTTTATGGCTTTATTATTACAAGGAACTGGGAAGTGGAGTATTGTCTGGGCTGACGCACTTTCTGCTCTGTTTGTCATGGACACACTTGCCTTCATAAAGCAGGTGCATGCATGAAATGGTCATTTTTCATCAGGAATTCTGATGGTGTAAAATCATAATAGTTGAAATGACTGTTTTTCTGGTCTAAAGGCTGCATTACAGTAACAACACATTTCTGAGCAGGTGTTATTGAATAAACGGATGCCTCTCGTCTCTCTGGCCCGCCCTGCTGCTCCCTCTCTTAACTTTCCCCTGCAGAGTTGATGTTGGCAACCAGCTGAGTCTTTGCAAAGCCGGTTGCCAGGCTATTGTCGACACTGGAACATCCCTAATCGTAGGTCCTGTGGAGGAAATCAGAGCGCTGCACAAGGCCATCGGAGCTCTGCCCCTGCTGATGGGAGAGGTAGAGCTGACACATATGAGACGAAGAACTTGATAGACGCTGCATGTTAACAAGACATGATGCCTTTAGTCACACTCTTGTAGTCCGGATGTGGCAATTGACATTAGTGGGTCCAGGGTTCAACCTGATACTCGACTACAAAAGTGTAATGTTTTGTGGCATATTCTTCTCTCCTCTCCCTCCTTTCTAGTACTTCATTGACTGTAAGAGGATCCCGTCTCTCCCGGCCATCTCCTTCAACATCGGAGGGAAGATGTTTAACCTGACTGGAGAGGATTATGTCCTGAAGGTAGTTGCCCTCATGTCAGATGGATGACAAATCCTTTGTCAGCAAATCCCATGAAAAGACCAAAACCAATAATGAATTGATTCTTGATAACAAGTCTGTGTAGTCAAAGTCTAATATCTCATTCCTCTGTGCCATAGAGCTCCATTGTTGTTCAAAAACTAAATAAAAAAACAAAAACAAAAAATGAGTGGCACAATTCCACTGAGTGGGATGTCTCCCAATTGATGAACATGGGCCCTGTAGTTTATTGTGAGTCAGTTCCACAGACACGTATCTGAGTGTTAATACTAGCGCACCAAATCTGTGGCTAAAAGTAGTCCCCAACAAATGCATTATTTACTCCCATTTGAGCAACATCTTGAGTTTGTCTTGAATATTCCTGTGGCTACAAAGTCAGATATTAAAGGATGACACTTTTTTTCTCTCAATACACTTCTCCCTCGTCCATATTTACATTGAAAAACTACACTGAAAGTATCCCTGTAAGAAAGACTGAACTATTTGCTTTTCCTTTTTCGATACAGGAGTCTCAGATGGGCACATCAATCTGTCTGTCAGGCTTCATGGCCATGGATATCCCGCCTCCTGCAGGGCCCCTGTGGATCCTGGGAGATGTATTCATTGGGAAGTACTACACTGTGTTCGACAGGAATGCAGATCGTGTGGGGTTTGCCCCTGCGAAGTAGTTTACTAAACACCGTTTGTATGCATTTGTTATTTGACTCATTTTGACTTTAAAGATCACAACAAGCAAAGCTTAATTTCATCATGTTGCGTTATTTGTTTTGCAGCAATCCAAAGCATTTTATGGTCGTTGTATTTCACTGCAAGGCCTGGCTTTCATATAAATATCTTGCATCTTAGAATAATGAGGTTTACATGAGAAGCTGGTTTCCAATGAACACTTATAGATGCTACGTTAATAGCCATTTCCACACATTTAGCAAGGAATGTCAATGTTTTCTGCCACTGAACAAAGGGACTGCTTCACTTGGTTTCTTGCACTTGTCTGTGAAGCTGTTTTGAGTTTGAATCTTCATCTCAAAGATGAGGCTCAATCAGAACTATGCATTTGTGTGGTTTAATTTTTGTAATTTAGATGCTTTGGGTGAACAAACGCACCTCAAACTTTTGTTTCATTCCCAGAAACAGATCCACATTCCCATTTTCTAATGTCTAATACATAATATGATAATCAATCAACTTTTGTACACTGAAGGTATCAGGATGTTTCTTTTAACACGCCTATGTGAATTTTATTACCAAATGTCACTGAATAAAACTTAAATTAAATAACTGTCTTGTAAAATTTTTGATGGATGGGTTTAGAGTGTAATATCAAAAGTCTTTGGGGGGGGGGGGAACACAAAGATGAACCTACAGGACGTCATTTGTAACATTTAATGAAGTATAGAAAGTGCTGCAACGTTCAACTCCAGAGCTGAACTACAAAAAAAAAACAAAAAAGCTGGGGGAAAATACACAGCATGCAACACAGCATATGGCCAGTATGCTCTCCACAAGGTAGAGATCTACTTTGGGTTTTTGTTTTACAATAACATTACAAATGTGGCACAGTGACACTCCTCCCTTCAGCACAGTAGTTATTTGTAGCATAAACTAGGTCTGCAAAGGAAGACGCTTAATATGCACACAAAAGGTGGTCTGCTGTGGATTCATTTTATATCAGTACATCCAGAACAAAGCACTTATAAGCACAATAAGTGGTACTTTACATGTTGAATTGAATAGATTGCAAATAAATATTCGGCTCTTTTGGTTACAAATGTACAATAAATACAAAAATATTCACCTGTTTTCTCCATTATTATCTGGATGATTATTAACTCAATGCACAACAGAACTATAAACAACCCAAATCCCTCCATTTTGTACACTATACAAACAGTGGGTTGGGGGACACTTATCTCCATATCACTGCATTTATTTTTTCATTCTAAGGCTAAAAGTGAGAACAAAAAAAAAGCAACCATGTGATTATTTTTGGACAATATGTTTTGGGTAATCATTTAGAGAGAGACACAAACTCCACTGGACAGCTGCTGTTGTTGTGACTCCACCTACTGTCACCTGCGATGACGGTGAACTGACAAGCTCCACTGAGTCGCAGGCTAATCTAACATCAGAAACCTTGGTTGTCAAAGCTGCTCTTATATAACTGAGGATCTGTAATCAGATCATGATCTAAAAGGGATTAGCACCTGTAATCTATTAATATACATGTAGACCTGACGGGCTAGTAGTGATCATCACTTCAGGTCATGTGTTGTTGGTGCCGTACACAATAACAGCCTAGTATACTGCACTAATCCAAGTCTGGCTACCTAGTCTAGACAGACTGGGTCACAGCTGCACCAATGAGTTAATGTGGACTTAAAAGTGTGAACACAGACGCACAAACACCAAACTACAGAGGTAACGTGGCTCCATGCTCTAACTGCAGTCAGGCCAGGAACTGAAGTTAATACTGAGACTAATTCACCAGATGACAAACGCACAAACAACCTTCTCCTGCAGGTTAGTGCCTCAAACTGCAGAGGGACAGTCGCTGGAAAACCGTGTGTCCAGCCAAAGACAGTCCCCCTTGCTACAAAGATCCAGAGACAGATCAAGCGAGTGTATGCAACCCACACTGAAGGTAATGATCTGGAACTGAAATTAAAGCAAGAACCAATAGATAAAAGCACTTTCAGATTGTCCCACTGAGACACTTTTGACCAACCTTGTTGCAAATCTACAACATAACCTGTGATGAAGGTCATAAAAGATAAATAATTAAGTTCATAAAGTATATCGGACCTGTGCACCAAAGCAACAAATGTGAGACAGAACAAACCTCCTTTTCATAACAAACAAAGAGCAGCTCTGTATCAGACAGACGGTCACATGGAAACATTGTCCGTTCAAGCCAAAACTAGTGTATGATCACCAACAGCTCAGATACTTTCCATAAATGGTGGTATATTCCTTGTGGACGTATATTCAACTTTATAACAGATTCATAGTTGAATGGTGTGAATTAGAAGCAGACATCAACATATAACTCAAGTGTATATTCCCGTTTGATTTCTAGGTTCGGTAGATAACACATGCAGACAGCCTAATGTTTGTTTTCACAGATCCCTGGAAACATACATGTAAAGCACAAATCTTGAACGCAGCCACTGTATTAATGAAGTTTTTGTGTCGAACTGAACTCAAAACACTGTTTAATGTTAAATGGGGTAACAAAAAAAAGGAGCTGGAAAAGAGTTAGCTTTGTCTCTATAACTCAAGAATGTTGAGTCATTCAGGCTGATCAACAATTTATTAGCTTTTAGGTTGGCATACACACAATCAACATTACATTCTATCCCTTCCCACAGTGACACGGACCCAGTAAACATCATTTAACTGCATCGGGCATGTCTGTCCTCCTAAAACTCTCCAACCAGCTAAAAAGAGCTCAAATACATACTGTATCTCAAGATTCCATTCTTCTATTGTAATATGGATCAACCAATGCAGAGATCAATCCCTCCATCCCAATGCATTAGGCCCTAAGAGCATGTCTACTCTTAACTTCATTAATACAATGGCTTTAGTGAGAGCCATGAACCCCAATGGGCTTTGACTTTCATCTAAGATTAAAACAGTAATTTCATGTTCACACCACATACAGCTTGTAACTGCTACTGAGTGAACCAAATTTTCTCACTGATGTTTGTGAAGAGGAATTTGAGAATGAAGAGGCCGTGTGTTTCAGGAGAGAGGATGATTCCATGCAGTTGTTTGTTTCCAGGAACCTCGTAATGGTTCGAGGTCACCGTTGCCAACAAAAACAGTTGTTAGCATTTCGATGCCGCGTTGCTACGTGACGTTCTTCCACAAGCTCATCAGGGATGGGGTAGCTGTGCATCAGCAGTTCTCAGCAGCCCCTCGGGATCTGAGAGGGCACAGTAGAGAGTATATCCCAGCTCGTCCACTTCATGTTCCGTCAGCTCGCAGAATAAGTTAACTTTAGGGCTGAGGGCACATGGCAGCCTCCCAGCCTCTAGGTGTCCCACTAGCGCTCGTAGCAGCTGAAGGAAGCGGTCCGTCAGCGCTTCCTGGGTCCAGTCGCCTTCTTTTTCGCACAGCAACAAGATGGCGTTGGTGAGCTGGCTGGCGTTGAGCCGGTTGAGGGCAGGGTTTAGCTTGCACATGGCCTTTGCTACCTTCAGGCAGGCGCACCGGCAGCCTCCGTCCTCCTGGTCCAGGGCCCTGAGTCGTGCCGTCTCAGCCACGCGGAAGCTCTGTCGCCACAGGTTTTCGTGGCGCTCTGCAGCAAGACGATGTGGTTTGGCGATCAGTGAGGTTCCATCCTCCATCACAAGTAGTGGAAGGAAGTCCACGTACAGCTTCCGGTCTGTCTCGTACTGCACCTCCAGGGTCAGTGTTTCTGAGGGAACCACAGGACGGATGATGTAGTCGAGGACACTCCCTATAGCTGGCCAGTTGATAGAGCCCGCCACAAGCTTGTCAAAGACGTCGAGGACTGATTTAGGAGAGAGGTAACCACCAACCATGCAGCGGTCCCAGTAACTGCTGTTCCGTGGAAAATACTCCAGATTCTCCCTGCGGACGAGCCAGAAACCTGGGACATTCATGATGGTGTCCTCCCCGGGGATGGATGACCACAGGTTCTTCTCCAAGATAAGAGGCACCATGAGCTGGGCGTGGTCTGCTGTCACCACCTAGAAGATGGAGGGAGGGGGTAAAACTTAAGAAATTAAAATTATAGAAGAGATGACAGCAGACAGGCCCCAACTGGCAACTCAAGAGTAAAAAAAAATTCTGGAAAATTCTGATTTAGGTACAGCACCAGTGAACCAGTCACAAAAAGTTTCAATCAAATCAATATGTTTGAATAAGCTAAAATTAAACCTCCTTTATCTAAAAGCCTCTTACCTGCAGGTCATCATACAGACTGCCACTCAGGTACATCTCTCTGAGCGGCATGTCAGGCAGTTTGGCGTGGAGGAACACTCGGAGTTCAGCACAGATGTCCAGCGCTGCCCTCCGAGCCATAGCCTGCTCCTCAGCAGGGATGTTCACGTTATTTTGGTAGAACTCCCACAGATGTTCCTGCAGCGACAGACGCATTCGGGCCCGCAGCAGGTCCGACTGAGTGGCACCGCTGCCTCCCACTGCAGCTCGACCCACGGCCCTCCGCAGACAGTCTGAGGAGATCAGAAGCAACTGGAAGTTAAAAATGTGCCTTTGTACAAAATGTTAGATAGGAGCAGGAGAATTTTGCTTTATTCCCTCTTTTAGATAATGACGTTTGAAGGGAAAAAGAGGGGAGAGGTATGGGTTTGTTTTCAAAACATTAGAATGTGAAAACAAAAAAACCTGAATCCAAAAATACTAAATTAAGGGGCTTCTATAGCATCCGGGAAATTATAACAGTAAGGCTCAACTACATCATATCAAACTATTGAAGCACTACAGAGAACACCCACTGTAAAGGAAGAGAAAGATTCCTCCAAATAGGCTGTCTGTCAAGAGACAAAATGACAGCTGGCTGAAAGTCTAAATCACAAAATGGTCAATACTGCATAATATAACACGAAAAAGACATTTAAAAACAATGACGTAGGACAGATTTAACTTTGTTTTCCTCACCTGGGTCAAAAGCATGTGAGGAAGTGGGCAGAGACTGCAGTGACCTGCTGACTGTGGACTTCATGTCGTGGTTTAATACTCGTGGTGACGAACCCATCCAGGCAGGCTCCTCCCAGCTTCTCTGTCCCGTCTGCTCCATCTTTGTGGGGCTGGTGGGAGCACTTATGGCACGGTCATACATCTGCACAACAAAGAATCGTGTGCACATTATTAACGTTGGTATGGACATTTACATAAGAACGTTGTTTTCCCTTCATCATACATGGGAGTGGAGGGGTATAGAAGAAATGAAAAGGGAGAGAAATCACCTCTCACTTACTCTTTTGACAGCTAGTGTTGCAATGCCAAGCATGGCTGCTCCTCCCACTCCCAGCACAAGCTTGGCATTTGAAAGCATGAAGTCAATGGCTGTGCCAATCCCATTGTCATCTTTCTTCCCTTTACGGTCTCCATTCACCCCCGCCATCCTGCCACTGAAAACAGAAAAGATAAAGAGAGTACAACAGAAGGAAACTCGCAGGAAGAGGATGGGTACAAGTATTTTCTTTGTTTTGCTGTTTAGCTCAGAGGCTACAACATAATGCTGTGTAGCCAGATCGACACGTATAACAATACTACACACACAGTTTAGAGTAACCACAGCCAACATGATCTTACTCATGACTCTCTGTGATCTTTGCCCTGTAAAACTAAACCATCTCACACAAAGAATGTCTCAGATCTGAACAGATTGTTTTCTTTTTTGTAAACCCACCTGGGAGATACACCTCCAGATGACCTTCAACCCACCTCCAGATGACCCGTGACCCTTTCCCCCTACATAAGCCCGCCCAATCGGCTGCTGAGGAAGAACTGGCCCCTCCTCAGTGCGTCCTCCTTATCTTCAGGTATTGTCAGGGTTTGGCAGCGGCGAAACTCGCGAGCCACGGCACGGCGGTAGTAATTACGGTCAGTGTACTGAAGGTGACGCCCTGCACGGAGCAGCGCCCGGTACAGCTCCAGCACGGCACTGCGAGACCAGCCGCCCATTAGGGACCACACATGGAGAGGGGGGACACCCTAGCACCTGGGAAAAAGGAAAGGAGGGCATTAACAGATAGAAAAGCTGCATCATTTTGATGATGAAATGGGCGAATAGGATGACACAGCAATCATATCTAAAATATATGAAGGGTCATGTAGTCCAAAAATGTATCATCATGCTAGACCCCATGGTCGTCGATGGATGTAACTGGTTAGCAAGAGTTAGCTGCTGTGAATATTAACTTGTCTAAGCAATTTAAGTTACATTTAGAAACCATGAAAGAGATAGCCGGGGAAAGCTACCTGCCTTCCACTCTTGGTCATTCAGCTCATCCATGGCCAGTGCTACAAATATTGTGTTCAATCTGTCTCTGCTTTGAAAAGAGTAGAAAGTCAAAACAGCCTGCTCCTTTGTCAGTTTAAAGTGTGTCTGCTGTGTGACACAAACGGTTCAGTCAAGCACATTACTGCCTCTCAGGTGCAGTGTCAGCTCGCACAAACTGTACCGTTAGCTAACGTTAGCAACCATGAAAATGTGACTTACGCTCGGCTAAACATCGTGGCTCATTAACTCCCTGATTTCCGACGACTGCTGTGTAACCATTGCCTCCACCGAATGTAAAATATTGTCAATGTAATCTACCGAGGTTTATTTGTCGGTAGAAAATGGCTGGCTCAACGGAAAGTTACACATCTCTTGAGTAGCTAGCTTGTTAGCTTAACACGCTAACTAGCTGTTCGGCTAGGAAAGCGCTGACCTTACCTTTAGCTAGCCTTATTGACAGGACACACTCGTAAAAAAAAAAAAAACGGTGCGGAGGACATAGTGGAAGCAAAACACAAGTACACACAACAAAGAAACACGAGCCAACCTACGTCTCAGAAATTAGACCAAAGATTTTCTCTTCAGACAGAGGCAGGGCTCTGCTCAAGCCGGGGGTCAGATTGGACAGTGACAACCGGAAACTAATAGTCTACTACTCACTTACTACATCCGGGTTATTATCATTTTGTTACAATACATTTGTAAATGGTCACTCATTTTGTAATAACATGTGTATACTCTTTTATAGTAATCATTTATATTAGTAAAATACTGACAGGGACCATTTTACTGCATAATGAGTACTTTTGATTCTAGAATCATATTTAGCTGATAATACGTATATATTACTCAGGTTTTGAATGCAGACTTTTACTTTTAGTGTAGTATTTACAGTGTTGTATTGCTACTTTTACTGAAGTGAATGATCTGAATACTTCTTCCACCACTGGTGTTTATAAAAAGTCAGTCAAATGCCACTTGAGCTGGTGTTGTAAAAAAGATGCCCAGGTTTTGGGCCAGAGTATGATACACCTAATTAAATACTGCCTTACAGCATGAGTAATGCATTCGAGTGAATATGGCCCTTATGGTATTCATCATTCATCGTCAAAAGGCCACATGCAAATCACAGGCCAGAGATTGCACATATTGTTGGACTTGCTATGTTGGACTTTGTTCATAAACATTGTCTTGATGTACTTGATAGAACATAGGGAATCAACCTTATGCAAAAGTTGAATTCCAAATACAATAGAGGCTTTTGCGAGGTTACCTTGGAAAGAGGCGATGTGTTTGGGGAGGGCGACATCTTCAGAGCTTCTTACATTCTCCATGAGGTTAAAGGTGTACAGTTGCTGCTAAGCCATTTTCTGTAGTTCACCAACCTTTTTTTGTATATCATTATTCATGTTAACCATTTACTATTATTAATATTTCTAGCCCTTCATAGATACATTGCATTATTAAAATATTAGGTCAGTATTGACCAGAAACCCACTCTGTGAGGTTCTCATGTGAGTGTGTAATTGGATTTGCATGTGTGTGGCATTTTGAATTACTGGAAATTTGGCCTGGAACATTATAATTGTATGCATATTATGTACAGCCCTTATAAAAGTTACAATTTTAATAGTTGATATACACTGTAAAATGAGCTTGTCATCTCTGACCTCTGGTGGCAAGAGACCATGATAAGTCTCTTTACAGGTCAAATCTAATCTGATCTAAAATTAATATGGCACATTTAAACACACATATTAGCTTTGTGATATTTGTTCCTGTGCCCAGCGGCCTCTGAGTGTCTGAATGTACCAATGCTGATGCTGCCATGATCAGATCACCATGATCCTGGGGACAGATCCTATTGACCCTACCAGATGGTGCCTGTTATCTGTTTAAAAAGTCTTTATTACTTTATTAAAAAGAGTAATGATACACGACCCATATGGCTTTCACAAAAATCCTTTACATACCGAGACAATATGATAGGCATAAAACAAAACATTATATTGGGGAACAATACAAAGAATTTGCTTGCATACAAGATAATTCCAAGGACACATGAAGGAAAATGTGTTCCGGTTTATGTACTGTCAATGTACTTTGAAGGGTACATGGGCTGGGTAGGACTATAGGCTGAAGGAAGTTTTGTCTATGTGTGGACATAGCAGGAAAGATCATTGGTGAGGATTATTAGAAACTCAAAACTAGATGAAAGTAGAAAGTATTGAGGCATTTTTATGGTTTCAATCCATATTGTATATTCTTCTTTGGCCCCATTATTACAAGTATATCACATCTAATGGCCTGAAAGTCTATGAATAACTTATGATCAGGGCATGTACTTCATTCCTTTCATCCTAGGAATGATATGTATATCTCTGATGTCGTCATGCTGAAGCAGCCAACACAAGTAGCGTTCTGTCCCCATGCCCCATCCACTGGTGAGGAGTGGTTTCACTTGCCGCATGTTAAGGTACCATTTGTAGGACTGCTCTGGCACTGCATGGTGCCTGAGGGCCTCCTGTACCATGTCACGGGTGGAATGACGTTCACCAAGACCCACAGTCTCACCCAGCCCCAGGAGAAGGTCAGCAGCTTTGGCTTTGCACTGCCCAGTGCCCTCCACATATGCCTGGTAGAAGGGAACCCCTAGATGATCCATTTCAGTCAGCCAAACAGCACCACCATATTGCTCTATCAAGGCCCGCTCTCCTTTGCGTGTTAGCTTTCTGCCAAAGTGGGGCTGGCCATCTTGGACCCACTCTACGCAGTCAACAGAGGGCATCATGGGAATGGCCTGGTCTAGAGGGACTCTTGGTAGTGGGGTTTTTCCATCCAGCTTACTCAGCATGGCTGTGACATGTGTAAGAGTCCCGGCAGTGTTGAGGATCATATTGGAGTGTTTCTTCAACATAGACTTGGTAAGATGAGCCAAGTATCCCTCTGCTATGGACATGGCATTGTCCATGTCACCCAACAGTTCACACTCAACATGGTAGAACTGGTTCAAATGTGTGGCATCAGGATCTTCCCCTCTAAAGCTGGGAGAAATGTAGTACGTCCCTGGCAGGTTCTCCTGGAAGCGAAGGAAGTATTCAAGTACAAATTGCATTGAGTCAGCCAGGTAGATGTCCTGGCCCAGCAGGTTAACAGAAACTGGTTCTGAGTCAGATCCCAGGCCCATTGGCGAAGAGATGGTGTCTGTAGTGAGAGGGGTTAGAGCGTAGGAGTACTGACAGCAAGTGTGGAAATATTCCACTGTGCTGTGGAAAAGAGTGTTTTGAATCTGGAACAGGTTGCGATACCACCGGTTCTTGATGGCAAGTGTAGAGTGAGACTGAGGGTCTTCCCATGAATGCGGAGGCCTGCACTGGGTAATTTTTGAGTGGATCTGTTTGAGGGCATCAGGGTCAGCAGCTGGGCCATTCAGTGATGACACATATCCAGGGTAGCTTTGGAAGTATTCTGGATGCAGTTCAGCGGGCTTAGTGCCATCCGGTGAAGGTAACAGAGGGATCAGCTTGGCATGAGCATAGTCAATCTCAAAGCCCTCAAAGATCAGTGCAATGCCTTGAGCTCTCAGTGCCTCTTCCAGTAGTCGGGCAACTTTATAAGTGGCTAAGATCAGTGCTTTGTAGTCAGCTTCCTCTAGTTTGAAGATGTCACTGGACAGTGGTTTGCGTGGCACCACAACACTTAGTCCAGGAGTGTTTGGGTATGGTGTCAGGAAGGCAACATGCTCACTGTCTTCCCACACTCTCCACTGTTGCTGCTCTCCACGTACAATACGACTGAAAAGATTATCATGGGAAGTGTCTCCAAAAAAGTCAAAGCAAGACGGTGCATTTGGTGTTGGCAGTCCGTTTCTAATCTTGGCTTGAACCTGGGCCAGTGCCTCATCATCCCAGCGTGGGCCAGTTTTTGAGGTGCAGTAGCCAGGATCGTAAATGTGGAATTCCTCTTCATTGGCAAGATGGGGCTCCCACTTTGGCTCTAGGCCATGAAGCGGGAGCAGTCTGATTTGGGCTGGCTGATTAGGAGTTGGATTGAAAACCAAGGCACAGCGCTGCACTCCCAATCGCTCACATAGCAAGCTTGACACAGCTCTTGCTCCTTGTAGCATAGCCACAAAATCAGGTGTAGCCAACTGGAAGATGCTGCTTGCCCCACTAAGAGTTTTTCTAGTCAGAATGGTTGACCCAGGGATCCAGGGTTTGGGATCAAGGTAGGCAACCAGCTCATCTGTTTCCCAGATCACATCAGAAAATCTCTTCAGGGGCCTGAGGACCTCTACTCGTGAAACGCCACTTATCATTGAGGCCACAAACATCACGTCAGCATTTGTTTCAATGATGGCATCACCTTTAGTGTCCACACCAATGATTCCTGCACAGATCCCATTCAGATTTTCAGCCATCACTTCTCTACTTGCCTGCCTAAGGCTATAGCCTTTGTGATGGTAGAGACTGGCTATTTTCTGTGCAACTGTATGCCTCAGAAATACATCTCCATCTCCAGAGCAAGTAATAGCTACCTTGTCATCAGCATATATTCCTGCCCCTACTACTGCTGTATCCCCGACTCTCCCTTTCAGCTTTCCGACTAACCCACCTGTGGATGATGCAGCAGCCAACCCATGCCAACGATCCAAGGCCACAGCTCCAACAGTCTGAGGATGATTGTTTTTTGAGGTATTTCCACCACTGAGCTTTACGGTTAACTCTCTGTGACGTATATCAGTGTAGAAATACTCAGGCCCAACTGGCTTCTCTTTCTCCTCCAACCTTTGCAGAAACTCCTCAGCCCCATCTCCCACAATGAGTGAATGTGAGCTTTTCTCCATGACACATCTGGCTGCTTTTATTGGGTTCTTCACACTTTGCACACAAGCAACAGCTCCTGACCTCATTGCATTGCCATCTATAATGGTTGCTTCCATTTCATTTTTGCCATCTTTGTTGAATACTGAGCCTTTACCTGCATTGAATAGGAAGCAGTCCTCCAGAGCTTCTACTGACCTCTGAACTGCATCCAGACTCCTGCCACTTTGTTGAAGCACTTGGGATCCAAGGGTTAAGGCTGTCTGCAGAGCAAACTCAACAACCCCGATCACCTCGGTGTTCAGCATCATCCCCTCTCCAGCACCACCATGGATCACCAGAGTATAGTCTGGGCTCTCTGGGCAGTGATCTCTCTCTCCATTCATTTTCTCAGTTTGACCCTGTTTGAGTAGACACTCCAGGGCTCCCATTTGGCATGCAATGGCATATCTAAGAGCGAGAAGCATCACTAACTTCAGGTTTTTCTTCAGGTTTTCTTGAAGCTTCTCCAATGCCAGAGCAAAGCTCCCTTTTCCATTAAGGACAATGCGAACCTTGTCTCTCTTCCCAAGGTAGGTTACAGCAAGCTGATCTTGGGCATAAACATTCCCTACTCCACACTCCACACCCTCCATCAGATCTGTACCTGTGAGGTACACAGATGGACATCCAAAGGGGTCCAGGAACTTCTTCAATGGGTTGTCAGATGGCAATGATCGACGTAGGGCAGCTAGGTGGGGACCAACTCCTTGACCACTTTTGGTGTTTCTGATGAGGCTCTTGTGTTCCAAAAATGCAACATGGAACAAGCGTAGAAGGTCAGTAGTGTATTGGATTGTGTTGTCTGGGCCAACACAGGCTTCCAAGGCACGTACCAACTTACTAGAATGCATAGTGAGTGAGTATGTAGGATCACATCGGCCGTGTTTGTAGTGGCGCATGTGGGTAGGTGTGACAATTATGTGATTGGCAGCAGATTCCCCCAGAGTCTGCCTCAGGGAAAGCTGCAAAGAGAAGTTGATCCAAGCATCATACATGCCTCTCTGCCCTCTGAGAGTAGAAAAGACATCAGGATAGGAGGGCACATCAAAAGTGAGAACTGGATGTGCTGTTTTTAAGTAAGACCTCGGTTTGGGGGTACTTACGCCATGCAAGGGGAATGTTAGGGAAGTTGGGCAAACAGAATTAACATTGTTTACTGTGACAGACCCATTCACATTTTCTGTGTCAGTATGGACTAGGTTTAAGTCAACAGTCTCAGACAGATGGTACACACGCTCAGTTACAAGTCCAGCCACCATTCCATCCACAGCACAGTGTTCAAACACTATTCCAGCTGTGCTGTCCTTGAACACCACCAGGTTCACCACCTGTCAAAAAGTAGAAAAACAAAGATGGGTTTGTAGTTGAACCCTGGTATAAATCGTGTGATAATGTCTGTGTTTTGCCTGATTTGTCCACGGACCAAAAAAGTAGCTGTAATTGCGAAGTGAAGCAGATGTTGTAATACAGCACAGTATGAATGTTAAAATGTACACTGAACCATTTAGTGAAACATTTCATAATTTCAGTAAAAGCAATGAAAATATTTCCTTCTATTTCCGCAACAATACAATGCACAGTTACTGCCTTTTTATGCCATGATTATTATTACATTTCAACAGTATGAGAGTGTGTGTGTGTGTGTGTGTGTGTGTGTGGGTGTGAAAGACGTGAGGGATCTGATTTCAGCTTGGTTTACAATCCTTATCCAGATTCTATCCAATACCTTGTCATAGTATCTCAGACATGGACTGTCTCCTCCTCCTCCAAGCCTCACTGCATTGAGGACGTCAGCCAGTTCAGAAGGTGCATTGCACTCCTCCAAACAGAGTGTCAGCACAGCACTCTCCATCAGCCCCAGTGATGCAGCTGCATCCCCTCCTTGCCCCAGGATCTCTTCCCTGGTGGCTGCCCAGGCTTTGCGCTCCAGAGCTGAGAGGCTGCAAATGGCAGAGGGATCATTCTGTTTCTCTGCACGGGGTTGATCCATCACCTGAGCCAGCTGCTTATAGATGTCATTGAATGATCGAGCAGAAACTGGCCCACCAGTGCTGGGACGCCACAGTATGTCAACAGGGAACACTCCACCAACACAGGTGATGATGGCATGGAGGCTATCTGGGTAGACCTGGAAATGAAATAACAAAGCTACAGGTGAGAAATAGCTCAAAACACTTAAGGAGTCATTTAAGATCAGGCCAAAAAGCTGTGTTTTGCTGCCCTCTCTGGTTGGCAGTTTCAAGCCTCTGTTTCACCTCTGACCACACCCAGCAGTGTTTACTCTTTTACAGTGATGAAACCTGTACATCACTGCAACGAGGTGAGAAGTTAAACCACTGGTGGTCAGCAACGACAAGATTTATGCTTCTTCAGAAGTGCTTGTCGGATGGTTGAATATCTTTGTGAACCCCTTCCTTCCAGTGAGGCGGTATAAACACTTTTGCTTTCTGAATTTTGACACCAACCCTTATGTGTATGGTTGGATGGTAGGTAAAGATAAAAACTAATTCAAGATTCACCCTGACACATTTAAACCTACTGTATGAAAACTTAACACCTCAAATTTTCTCTCCAGTTGTGTCCTGTCAGTATTCTCACCTTAATCTCATCTTGACTCCTGCCGGGAATTCGGCTGGCAGCGAATACCTCACCCTGCTGAGTGCGCTCCATTGGCACATTGCCCTCCAGTAACAAGGGCTCCCCGTACAGCTTTGCTGCTGCCCAGAGCAGTGCGGCTGCCCGCCCCAGCTGAGTACATTGCTTTGCTTGGGAGGGAAGAAGAACAACAGGGAGGGCTGTGGAGGTGGGCAGGGGGTCAGCACAAGACAGCAGAGCTCTCTTGAACTGGTCCGTCACCCAATTCTCTTGACCTGCAGCAATGGTAGCTATTTTTTGTTGGGCCACTTGAAGGAGCTCCCTCTGCTGTTCCATCGTACTTTTGAACTCAGGGTAAAGGTCAGGACATAAAGTGAGCTGCAGGACACGGCTCACTTCTTGCAAGGTAACATCCAACTCTGGAACAGGGTAGTTGAGAAGGGCCATCCTGTTGATATGGAGGAGGCTTGATAGATAAGGAGAAAAAAAGGGAAAGAATCAATGGTGATGCCAGGTACTTTGTTTGTGGTTCTTTGATGGGTTAGATTGTGCAATATAGATGTAACCGCATTATGAGCATATGAAGAACACAGGAAAAGAAAACCATGCAATTTTTTAAAAAACTGACTTGAGCTTTGTTTTTAATGACTAGAGTTCTAAATCTATGCTGCTAGCGTGGCTCTAGGAATGGCAATGTGCTAATTAACAAATGTTAGCATGCTAACACGCTAAACTAAGTAGCTAAGATGGTGAACATGACAAATATTACCTGCTTAACATCAGCATGTTAGCATTGTCATTGTGAACAAGGTAGCATGCAGATTATTTAGCTAAAAGCATCACTGTGCCTACATGCAGTACAGCCCCACAGAGGCACTTGCATAGCTGTAGTGAAACCTGTAGTGTCAGGTTTTACTCACAACCTCCATCTCAGGCCTTGTACAGACACAAATACACTGATATATATACACACACACACACACACACACACAAACTGGCCCAATGAAAGCAATATGTCATATCACACAACATGGGCCCCCTTCTCGTTGCCCTTTACTGTATGTTTCCTTCACATGATGTCCAACCTTTCTCACATTAGTGGAACCAATAAGTCAATTATCTTACGTATGGTAAAAGTACTGCCGAGTCTAACACAGGTCTCTTTGTGTATTAATTTGGATGCATTCCATTGCATCCAGATTTTTCTTCCATGTGGGACAATACCCCCTGGACTCAGTAGCTATACGGATCCTAGTAATGACCGATAACGAAGCTCATCTGCTCACACGTGAAAGCAGTTACTCCCTTGTCACCACTCCTCCGCACAATTAAAGCTTGGCATTTTATTGTTGCTGGTTGTCAAGGGAATGCGTCCCTCACATTATGACTGTTGGGAAATTAGATTTCTCCTGATTTGTGTCATCAGTTCAAGACATCCAGACAATGCTGGCTGTCTGTATCCTGTCTGACGACAGATTCAGGTTCTGCAAGGATACTGGTCTTGTGCTTCCAATTGCTCAATTAATGAATATAAGCAGTACTACCAGTGCTACTACTATATATTGCTTAATACATATTTTTCAATGTAACACTATAGGACATTTGGTTTATATTCTGTAACATTCAGGTTATCATTGAAATCATCATTATCACTGATTGAAATTGTCTTTAATCATACTGTGAAACCAGGCAAAATGAAGAAAGCACAAAAAACATAGTCAAAAATGTGAACCTTTTTCTCATATTTCTAATTCACTTTATAGGGTCAGTTCACCCAAATTTCATAAACATATTTTCTCATTTAACCCCAGTGGGGTCAGGCTATGCAGATCATTTCTGTTTTATCTGCTGAGGTTTTGAGATATCCGTCCTCCATCTTTCTGTCATTGCCCCAATATAATTGAGGTACAGTAAATGAAAAAAAAAAACCTTGACAGCAACATCTCTTTCCGGAAACAAAATCCCAATTACCCAAGATAAGCCACATGGCTGTCAACAGTTTACATTTGAGAAAGCTTTCTACCGAAGACATAGTCTCTATAAAGACTGTTCACAGTGAGGTCTATGGATTAACATGAGTTAATAGGACATTGTTTCTGGAAAGACAATGTGCTGTTCAAAATGTAAAGATACCAGGTTTCATTGTGGTCTCTTTTTCATTTCAATTTTCATTCAGACTTATTTCTACTCCCATTTTGAAACTATACTCAACACAAAAACCACCCCGCAAACTGCCAAAAAGCCATGTAAGTGACAAAAGAAGGTTCAGACTTCATTGAGCCTTACTGATACACAGATATCACATGTGAGTGCAACATTATACATCCATCATCTCTTTTCTACATTATTCACAAATATTTGTCATTTCAGAAAAATCAGCTTACCTCAATATGGACGTTTCTCTGAGCTCTGACCAGTTGGTAGGGTGGCAGAACAGTCAGTGGGAGAAAAACTTGGTTGGACTATAAAAACAAGGGTTTGTCGATAATATAGAAGCAGTGACTCCAATTAAGCAATTCAGTTTCTTGCCTCCTCTTTCTCTTTCCAGATCGCAGTCTCTCTCTCCTGTCTCTGTCTATCTCTCCTCCCTGTCTCAGTCTGTCTCTGTTTGTTCATGTTCTTCATATACCATTGCATGTCTGTTACACAGTCTAACTTCACTAAAGCACCATCAACGTGCTACAAAGTGCCTCAAATGCCTTCTTCTCTCTCATTCATATCCTATTGGAGCATTGTTGTAAACACTTTCAGGAGTTAATCAAATCTGAAATATAGGTTTTTGTGTACCTCAGTGACCACAGCTGCCTGATGTTGATAGGTGGATACTCTACAGCTAGGGGCCAAATAAATAAGGCCATTTCACCAGAATGTAATGATTACAACAGGGAGTGTTGTCAGTGCCATAGCACCAATCTTCTTGGGGCTTGATGGCCAGAAATTACTGAACTTGGTCTGCTATATTGTTAAGGTGTGCCTGGCATCAATGCTTCAGTCACCAGGCATTAATGGAGCCAGTGTGTTCCCAGTTTTAGTAGTAGAAGTAACAAATAACTAAAGCTGTTAAATACGTGTAGTGGAGTAAAATGTGTAACATTTCCCTCTGAAATGTAATTGAGTAGAAGCATAAAGTAGAAGAAACTGGAATTACTTAAGTAAAGTACAAGTACCTCGAAACTGTACTTAAGTACAGTGTTTTGCTGACAGTGTGAATTCATCGAAACGTGTAGGAGTAAACACACACACACGCGCGCGCGCGCGCACACACACACACACACACGCACACACGGCTTGGATACAGGAACCATTACCTAACCCTTATGCCTTAGAACTGTGTCTCTTGTCAAAAACATGCTGCCAACACTTCTCCTCCTATGAAAACTGTGTGTGGAGCTAATCTGACACTAAAATTCGGAGGAAAGTTACATTTTTACTCATTTCATTGCAAGTTCTTTTAATGGTGCAGTGAGTCAGGGAGGAGCTATTTCTGACCACTTTATATACTGTCAGCTAGTTTAATCTGTAACAGTGAAACATATCTTATAAGCTGACGTGTTTTGGATAAAAATTTAAATCTGCAATATAACAATAGCTCACACATAAATGTAGTAGGGAAGACGCGGAATGAAGTGCTTAGGTAAAGTACAAATGCCTGAAAATTGTACTGTAGATCTGTATGGTGAGATGTCAGACCTATAGACCTTCATCTTCACAATCAGAATCAGACACTGTTTATTGCCAAGTAACATACATTTCAAGGAATGTGCCGTGGTCTGATGGTGCTGACAACAAACGTGTAAAAATGGGCGGTGTACGTTAATATAACGTATAACTTGTGTTTGTGTTGGGGGGGGATCAGTGCAAGACTTTGGCCATGTTCGTCAGGTTGACTGCAGAGGGGAAGAAACTGTTTTTGTGGCGGGAGGTTTTGGTCCTGATGGACCGCAGTCTCCTGCCAGAGGGGAGGGGGTCGAACAGATGGTGTCCGGGGTGGGAGGGGTCGGCAGCGATCTTCCCTGCTCTCCTCAGGGTCCTGGAGGAGTACAGGTCCTGAAGAGATGGGAGGTTGCAGCCGATCACCCTCTCTGCAGAGCGGATGATACGCTGCAGTCTGCATCTGTCCTTGGTGGAGGCAGCAGCGTACCAGACGGTGATGGAGGAGGTGAGGATGGACTCTATGATGGCAGTGTAGAAGTGAACCAGCATTGTTTGTGGGAGGTTAAACTTCCTCAGCTGCCTCAAGTAGAAGTACATCCTCTGTTGGGCTTTCTTGATGAGGGAGCTGATGTTCAGCTCCCACCAGAGATCCTGGCTGATGATGGAGCCCAGGAAATGGAAGGAGCATTGTTTGCCTTTTCAGAAAGTATGAATTCGACTATACACATATAGTCAAATACAACGGAGGTGAGAGATTTTAACATAAAAATCAATCTGATTAGGATTTAAGAAACAACCCAACAGTGAGAGCCTCCCGTTGTATGGGTACTCAGGAACACTATGGAAGGTTTCTGCTGAGGCTGCACTGTACTGTTTCAGTAAGGGGCTGATTTACAAGAAGAGACAAAAAAACAAAAAAACATGACGGTTGGGAAAGACACCTTCCCTTTTATTTTAGTTTCAGTTTGACATCCTTCTTCCTACCAGGGTGGGGGTCTGGGGGGGGGGTGGGGGGGGGGTATATCTATATATATATAACCTCGTATTAGTATCACATAATACATACTCAGCTGCATCTACCAGGCATCGGCAAAGCTGCTCAGAGACCCAAAATAGAAAAGTAAGTGAAACACTAATAATATATTGAACCTACACATGTCTAATTGATATTCCCTGGAGTGCACAATTAAGAAAGATTTGCAAAAATGAAACCTGAAATCCTAACTTAATGTACTTATTCTAACCCAAACCATGATCTTTTCCTGAACCTAACCAAGTGGTTTTGGTACCTAAAAATAAATAAGTAGTTTTGCAAGGACCAAGGTACGTTTGTTTTTTCGACGCATTTGACACAGACAGAAACCAGAAACAGGTCGCTTTTTCGTCTTTTAAATGTTGGACGAAAAACAATAAATACTAAAGTGTTTTCATTTTCAGAATAGACATGATGCGTTATGGTCACTCAGCTTCACATGAACAGGCAACACAGCAAAATGCTGCAGCATGACTTTATAATCCATGCTCCAGCAGAACATTTGATATGATTTGTTTTGTTACGGTCATTGTAGGTCATAAAACACAATTATGTGCCGCACCTGTCAGTAAGAGCATAGTAATAAATTATTATTCATTCATCCAACTGGGAACTGTTGTGTCTCTGTCAATAATATCATGAAGAGTCCGGTCTCGACCTGCTCTATATGAAAAGTGTCTTTTATGATTTGGCTATATATGAATAAAATTGAATCCTAGCCACCAATACAAGCGTGGTCTGTGATCGTAACGTAGCCCTGTTTGTCTGTCTGTTTATGTTTCGCAATATATATATATATATATATATATATATATATAAAAGGTCTAGACCTGCTCTATTTGTAAAATGCCCGGGGATAACTTCTGTTACGATCTGGCGATATATAAATGAAATTGAATCATTGAATCATGCGTCGGTTAAAACGTACCTTGGTCATCTGTAACTAACAATCAATTATTTATTCATTCTTTTCTGAATTTGATTTATGAATTTGATTGAATTTGAAGTTATTTCAGAATTTATTCTTTTCCATGTTCATATATTGTATTATTATCATTATTGTATTATATTGGTTCATTTATTAATTTATTTATTTCTGCCTTGCCAGATGACTGCATTTAAGTTCAGGAAAGAGTTACCAAAAACAAAATTCAGTTCATGTGCACTTTCAATATGCACCAGACAGACAGTGAGTCTGAGGAATGGATGTCTAAGTACAAAAAGGAAATTGGAGTCACTGGCTCCACATTATGGGAACAGTTTTGTACAGTAGTAAAAACAAATGTCCTCCTCCCTCCTTCTAACTGGATGGATCTTGGAGAAACTTTCATATTAAGGTAGCGCTACCTAATATCTAAAATAAACTGTTAATTATGCAGCGCCCAGATAATGCAATACATTTGATTAATTATTAATTTATTTTAATATATTCATGTATACCAGCATTCGTGCAGTGATCTTTGATTTTCCTCTGAAAGACGGAATTCTTTTTGCATAATTAAAGCTTTGTGTGAAATAAAAATAAGCGAGTAATGGAAAATATGGAAATATTGGAAATATCTCACTAAATTAAAGAGTAAAAACAAAGAGGAAATACCCATAACATAACTAAACCAGTCAGACCTTCAGATAGGTACTTAATTTAAAACACTGTCAATTAATTTACAATGTATTATCTGCGCTCTTTAAGTCGGCTCTTTCGTAAGACCTACAGTAATGATACAGCTTGATAATCATTCCTACAGACAGTATAGTTCAGGGGGATGGATGGTCACTTTGTAAATACACAAAGAAACTAGATAATTCACCACCACAACACTTTGTTCTTAATGATTATGTGTTACATAGTACATGATTTCTGTATTTATTATTTTCTATGTTGATGTATTCCTGTATTTAGTGGTTTATATATTTGTTGGTAATTATTTATGTCTGTCTTCCCAGGTGGAGTCAGATGTTTGAGAGATTTGTTGCTGATAACACAAAAATTGCTGTAGCTAAACACAAAGTAAGTAATTAAGAGCATGAATATATATGGTGACATGGTCCTGTGAGTGTCAGTCTTTACTGCTGTGCTTACTTGACACAAATGTGTCTCTCTCCCTCTCACTTTCTCTCACCCACACCTCCTCCATATCAACAGGATGGCCCTTCTCAACTACCCTGTTCCAGAGTTGGATGTTACCTTGCAAGAAGTGAGCCGTGTCCTGCAGCTCACTTTATGTCCTGACCTTTACCCTGAGTTCAAAAGTACGATGGAACAGCAGAGGGAGCTCCTTCAAGACGCCCAACAAAAATTAGCTACCATTGCTGCAGGTCAAGAGAATTGGGTGACGGACCAGTTCAAGAGTGGATTGCTGTCTTGTGCTGACCCCCTGCCCACCTCCACAGCCCTCCCTGTTGTTCTTCTTCCCTCCCAAGCAAAGCAATGTACTCAGCTGGGGCGGGCAGCCGCTCTGCTCTGGGCAGCAGCAAAGCTGTACGGGGAGCCCTTGTTACTGGAGGGCAATGTGCCAATGGAGCGCACTCAGCAGGGTGAGGTATTCGCTGCCAGCCGAATTCCCGGCAGGAGTCAAGATGAGATTAAGGTGAGAATACTGACAGGACACAACTGGAGAGAAAATTTGAGGTGTTAAGTTTTCATACAGTAGGTTTAAATGTGTCAGGGTGAATCTTGAATTAGTTTTTATCTTTACCTACCATCCAACCATACACATAAGGGTTGGTGTCAAAATTCAGAAAGCAAAAGTGTTTATACCGCCTCACTGGAAGGAAGGGGTTCACAAAGATATTCAACCATCCGACAAGCACTTCTGAAGAAGCATAAATCTTGTCGTTGCTGACCACCAGTGGTTTAACTTCTCACCTCGTTGCAGTGATGTACAGGTTTCATCACTGTAAAAGAGTAAACACTGCTGGGTGTGGTCAGAGGTGAAACAGAGGCTTGAAACTGCCAACCAGAGAGGGCAGCAAAACACAGCTTTTTGGCCTGATCTTAAATGACTCCTTAAGTGTTTTGAGCTATTTCTCACCTGTAGCTTTGTTATTTCATTTCCAGGTCTACCCAGATAGCCTCCATGCCATCATCACCTGTGTTGGTGGAGTGTTCCCTGTTGACATACTGTGGCGTCCCAGCACTGGTGGGCCAGTTTCTGCTCGATCATTCAATGACATCTATAAGCAGCTGGCTCAGGTGATGGATCAACCCCGTGCAGAGAAACAGAATGATCCCTCTGCCATTTGCAGCCTCTCAGCTCTGGAGCGCAAAGCCTGGGCAGCCACCAGGGAAGAGATCCTGGGGCAAGGAGGGGATGCAGCTGCATCACTGGGGCTGATGGAGAGTGCTGTGCTGACACTCTGTTTGGAGGAGTGCAATGCACCTTCTGAACTGGCTGACGTCCTCAATGCAGTGAGGCTTGGAGGAGGAGGAGACAGTCCATGTCTGAGATACTATGACAAGGTATTGGATAGAATCTGGATAAAGACTGCATGTGTCCACCATCTGCTCCATCTTCTATTTTAATATTGCATGCAGATCTCTTCCTTTTACTAGAGCTGAGGTAGTAAAATATTTTAATTTCCATAAAATATGAGGTGAAGACAAAGCAAAATGTTTTTACTGATAGGCAGGGTTTCCACTGATCACAAACAAATTATTACTTTTTTCTTTTTTTATAGGTGGTGAACCTGGTGGTGTTCAAGGACAGCACAGCTGGAATAGTGTTTGAACACAGTGCTGTGGATGGGATGGTGGCTGGGCTTGTGACTGAGTGTGTGTACAATTTGTCAGAAACTGTTGACTTAAACCATATTGACACAGAAAACACAATTGGGTCTTTCACAGTGAACAATGTTACTGTCAATTCTGTTTACCCAACTTGCTTAACATTTCCTTTGCAAGAAGTAAATACTCCCAAGTCAAGGACTTCCTTGCAAGCAACTCATTCAGTTCTCACTTTTGATGTGCCCTCCTATCCTGATGTCTTTTCTACTCTCAGAGGGCAGAGAGGCATGTATGATGCTTGGATCAACTTCTCTTTACAGCTCTCCCTGAGGCAGACTCTTGGGGAATCTGCTGCCAATCACATGCTAGTCACACCAACCCACGTCCGCCACTACAAACATGGCCGATGTGATCCTACATACTCACTCACTATGCATTCTAGTAAGTTGGTACGTGCCTTGGAAGCCTGTGTTGGCCCAGATAACACAATCCAATACACTACTGACCTTCTACGCTTGTTCCATGTTGCATTTTTGGAACACAAGAGCCTCATCAGAAACACCAAAAGTGGTCAAGGAGTTGGTCCCAATATAGCTGTCCTACGTCAATCGTTGCCATCTGACAACCCACTGAAGAAGTTCCTGGACCCCTTTGGATGTCCATCTGTGTACCTCACAGGTACAGATCTGATGGAGGGTGTGGAGTGTGGAGTAGGGAATGTTTATGCCCAAGATCAGCTTGCTGTAACCTACCTTGGGAAGAGAGACAAGGTTCGCATTGTCCTTAATGGAAAAGGGAGCTTTGCTCTGGCATTGGAGAAGCTTCAAGAAAACCTGAAGAAAAACCTGAAGTTAGTGATGCTTCTCGCTCTTAGATATGCCATTGCATGCCAAATGGGAGCCCTGGAGTGTCTACTCAAACAGGGTCAAACTGAGAAAATGAATGGAGAGAGAGATCACTGCCCAGAGAGCCCAGACTATACTCTGGTGATCCATGGTGGTGCTGGAGAGGAGATGATGCTGAACACCGAAGTGATCGGGGTTGTTGAGTTTGCTCTGCAGACAGCCTTAACCCTTGGATCCCAAGTGCTTCAACAAAGTGGCAGGAGTCTGGATGCAGTTCAGAGGTCAGTAGAAGCTCTGGAGGACTGCTTCCTATTCAATGCAGGTAAAGGCTCAGTATTCAACAAAGATGGCAAAAATGAAATGGAAGCAACCATTATAGATGGCAATGCAATGAGGTCAGGAGCTGTTGCTTGTGTGCAAAGTGTGAAGAACCCAATAAAAGCAGCCAGATGTGTCATGGAGAAAAGCTCACATTCACTCATTGTGGGAGATGGGGCTGAGGAGTTTCTGCAAAGGTTGGAGGAGAAAGAGAAGCCAGTTGGGCCTGAGTATTTCTACACTGATATACGTCACAGAGAGTTAACTGTAAAGCTCAGTGGTGGAAATACCTCAAAAAACAATCATCCTCAGACTGTTGGAGCTGTGGCCTTGGATCGTTGGCATGGGTTGGCTGCTGCATCATCCACAGGTGGGTTAGTCGGAAAGCTGAAAGGGAGAGTCGGGGATACAGCAGTAGTAGGGGCAGGAATATATGCTGATGACAAGGTAGCTATTACTTGCTCTGGAGATGGAGATGTATTTCTGAGGCATACAGTTGCACAGAAAATAGCCAGTCTCTACCATCACAAAGGCTATAGCCTTAGGCAGGCAAGTAGAGAAGTGATGGCTGAAAATCTGAATGGGATCTGTGCAGGAATCATTGGTGTGGACACTAAAGGTGATGCCATCATTGAAACAAATGCTGACGTGATGTTTGTGGCCTCAATGATAAGTGGCGTTTCACGAGTAGAGGTCCTCAGGCCCCTGAAGGGATTTTCTGATGTGATCTGGGAAACAGATGAGCTGGTTGCCTACCTTGATCCCAAACCCTGGATCCCTGGGTCAACCATTCTGACTAGAAAAACTCTTAGTGGGGCAAGCAGCATCTTCCAGTTGGCTACACCTGATTTTGTGGCTATGCTACAAGGAGCAAGAGCTGTGTCAAGCTTGCTATGTGAGCGATTGGGAGTGCAGCGCTGTGCCTTGGTTTTCAATCCAACTCCTAATCAGCCAGCCCAAATCAGACTGCTCCCGCTTCATGGCCTAGAGCCAAAGTGGGAGCCCCATCTTGCCAATGAAGAGGAATTCCACATTTACGATCCTGGCTACTGCACCTCAAAAAGTGGCCCACGCTGGGATGATGAGGCACTGGCCCAGGTTCAAGCCAAGATTAGAAACGGACTGCCAACACCGAATGCACCCTCTTGCTTTGACTTTTTTGGAGACACTTCCCATGATAATCTTTTCAGTCGTATTGTACGTGGAGAGCAGCAACAGTGGAGAGTGTGGGAAGACAGTGAGCATGTTGCCTTCCTGACACCATACCCAAACACTCCTGGACTAAGTGTTGTGGTGCCACGCAAACCACTGTCCAGTGACATCTTCAAACTAGAGGAAGCTGACTACAAAGCACTGATCTTAGCCACTTATAAAGTTGCCCGACTACTGGAAGAGGCACTGAGAGCTCAAGGCATTGCACTGATCTTTGAGGGCTTTGAGATTGACTATGCTCATGCCAAGCTGATCCCTCTGTTACCTTCACCAGATGGCACTAAGCCCGCTGAACTGCATCCAGAATACTTCCAAAGCTACCCTGGATATGTGTCATCACTGAATGGCCCAGCTGCTGACCCTGATGCCCTCAAACAGATCCACTCAAAAATTACCCAGTGCAGGCCTCCGCATTCATGGGAAGACCCTCAGTCTCACTCTACACTTGCCATCAAGAACCGGTGGTATCGCAACCTGTTCCAGATTCAAAACACTCTTTTCCACAGCACAGTGGAATATTTCCACACTTGCTGTCAGTACTCCTACGCTCTAACCCCTCTCACTACAGACACCATCTCTTCGCCAATGGGCCTGGGATCTGACTCAGAACCAGTTTCTGTTAACCTGCTGGGCCAGGACATCTACCTGGCTGACTCAATGCAATTCGTACTTGAATACTTCCTTCGCTTCCAGGAGAACCTGCCAGGGACGTACTACATATCTCCCAGCTTTAGAGGGGAAGATCCTGATGCCACACATTTGAACCAGTTCTACCATGTTGAGTGTGAACTGTTGGGTGACATGGACAATGCCATGTCCATAGCAGAGGGATACTTGGCTCATCTTACCAAGTCTATGTTGAAGAAACACTCCAATATGATCCTCAACACTGCCGGGACTCTTACACATGTCACAGCCATGCTGAGTAAGCTGGATGGAAAAACCCCACTACCAAGAGTCCCTCTAGACCAGGCCATTCCCATGATGCCCTCTGTTGACTGCGTAGAGTGGGTCCAAGATGGCCAGCCCCAGTTTGGCAGAAAGCTAACACGCAAAGGAGAGCGGGCCTTGATAGAGCAATATGGTGGTGCTGTTTGGCTGACTGAAATGGATCATCTAGGGGTTCCCTTCTACCAGGCATATGTGGAGGGCACTGGGCAGTGCAAAGCCAAAGCTGCTGACCTTCTCCTGGGGCTGGGTGAGACTGTGGGTCTTGGTGAACGTCATTCCACCCGTGACATGGTACAGGAGGCCCTCAGGCACCATGCAGTGCCAGAGCAGTCCTACAAATGGTATATTGACATGCGGCAAGTGAAACCACTCCACACCAGTGGATGGGGCATGGGGACAGAACGCTACTTGTGTTGGCTGCTTCAGCATGACGACATCAGAGATATACATATAATTCCTAGGATGAAAGGAATGAAGTACATGCCCTGATCATAAGTTATCTTCAGATGATTTTCAGGCTCTCAGATGTGAGATGTGACATTTAATACAAGTTGAGTTTGGGAAGTTCAAAAGCAGAACAAACTATAAATGTAGTCACAAAAAAGCTGACACAAATCAGATGTGACTCAAATCAAAGAAAAGATGAAAGGTGAATATAGATGTTTTCTGTTCATATTAAGTTCAAATGTAAGCCTTTTTTTGTGTGATTCTTGTGTATAACATATTATTGCTTTTTTTGGTCAAACAATACTGATCAAATTAAATACCAATCACAGGCAATTTGACTACCGCTTTCCAACTGAGATATTTTTGTGTGTTTTTATACATTTAAATATCCTGCTATAGCTGCATCGGATGCATGATTATTGTGTGAATGTGAAAACGTTACCTTTTTGTGCAAACACTTAAATATTGATCCCTGTTAATTGTATACTGTATTTGTTTGCTGTCTTTGTAGTACTATAATGAAATCATCAATAAAATAAATCAGTTAATCAAACCCTTGTCACTGCCATATGGATTCATACAAGATGTTTCTTGAGAAACAAGGTAAAGCAGTTTGTAATATACAAATTAAAATTTTCTTATTTAAAATCTTGCTTCTCATAAGCTTAAATTATTCAGAGTAGTTGACAGCATATTTGTAGAACAGAGTTCACTCGTACTCTGTAATTGTTTTAAGGTCACAAGGATGTTGTTCGGTCTCCTATTAAGGCTCTGACGTTTGCGCTCCTCATCTACTTGTAATTTTGCTAATCTAAATTACAGCCTATTCTACACTTACTCTCCTCTTCACTCACTCAGAATCAGAGTCCCAACTCCTACAACCCAAAAAGGATATTTTGAAACTGCATCGACACAAATTAGTCTCTGTGATGATACTGGTTCATACGCTAAGAAGAGGTGACATGCTTGTGCTAAATTAGTTAAAATAATGTTGTGGAAATCAAATCAAATCAGAGGTTTGTTAACCTGTGGGCTCTTCAGAGGTAAAGATCTCCACAACTGATGATGTTCTCTTTCTCCTTGTGAAGCCCAACAACCTTAAAAACCTGTCACATTTAGTTAAGAAGCTGCACTTTGCTGTGCATTTCAATTATATTGCATTTTACAGAAAGGTGCTTTTAATATTTTGTTCACCCCATTGTAATCAATGAATATTGTCATATGGTAGTTCAGGGAGTGGGTGTAAGTTTAAATTGTTTCATTCAATTGATCAAGACGTTTTCTGGGGAAATGATTTAAAATAAATCAACCCATAAAAGAACATGCCTGTGTCTGTCTGCCGTCCTTCTCCTTTCACTCCTCCATTTCCATTCCTCTTCTCTGGTGCAAAAGTACACTACGCATATTATTAAATGTTGTTTTCATCTCTTGAAAATTAACAGTAAGAACAAAATCTTATGCCTTGATAAAACACCTGCTTGTAGCCCATCTATGCAGTTTTAACATCAGCCCACTTCCTCAATTCTTATTTCCTTAAAGAGTTCACCAGGGCCATTGTGGACTGGCCTTGTTAAAGAAAAAAACCGCACTCTTAAAACACGTCCCCATACAACGTAAGTTTACCACATTCCACAACCAATAAATGTGTCCTATTAGACACTGTTCCCCTAAATGTATGAAGAAATGAAGGTTAGATGTTTACTAAACAAATACTGATAAAATATCTCCTGTTATTGGTGTGTTTAAATGCTCACGTGCTTGTAGCTACCAAAACACAATGAGACTATATTATTGAATGGCTATTCATCTCACCCTAATTAGACTTTGCCAGTCTGTAAAACCTTCTACTGAATTCTTGCTGCATATTTGAGTGACATGCTTTCGAACAACAGAAATTGAGAGTGCAGTTAAGCAGAGATTGAAAGAAAGGTGGCAGGTGAGGAAGAGAGGAAGATTGTTTTATAGAGTTCAAAGAAAAGATGGGGTAAAAAGATGCACAGGGAGAAGCAGGGTAATGTCTGTGTTAACATTTGGTCATACAGGACTAAAAAGCACCCTATTTAAAATAGGCTCATACAAGAAAATGTGACTTTTGTGAACATGAAAAGATAGTCGTGTAATGCTTCACTGTCCAGGATATGATGTTGGGAGAAGAGACCTTATTCTGAGCTGAACAGGGGGTTTCAGGAACTGGGTCAGAGAGGATCATCCAGTCACAGGGACGTACACCGAGCCCGAGGCAGCCCGCTTCACCGCCACCATGAACCGCTGCTGGGTCAAGTCATTTGAGGACATCACAGATAACGTTGACACTCAGCGGTTCCAGGTGGTGGACGTGAGGCCCCTTAAACGGTTTCTCGGAAAACCGCCTGAACCAAGAGAGGGTAAAGAGAGCACAGACAAAAACACAAATATCCTACAGAAATCTCTTGGGAAATAACCAAAACTGTTGTAACTTAAGCAGAAAATGTTGTGTTCACGTAGGACCCTGTCGCTTACAGTGAGGAAAAAAGTGTGTGCAAAGAGGTAAAGTACTTTGTCATTGCCCCACAGGTGTCCAACCAGGTCACATCCCTGGCTCCAAATGCATGCCTTTCTCTGATTTTCTTGATAACGATGGCATGATGCTCTCCGCTGAGGCGCTGAAGAAGTTCTTTAAGAAGTCACAAGTGGACCTGAATAAGCCGATCTGTGGATCCTGTGGCTCCGGTGTGACCGCCTGTCACATGGTGCTGGCTGCCCATCTGTGCGGCGCCCCTGGGGCATCTGTGTATGACGGATCCTGGTACGAGTGGTTCACCAAGGCTCCACCAGAGCATGTCATCTCCGAGGTCAAGAGCAGGCTTTGAGGAGGACGGAGACGTTTGTTTCATTTGCAAACCAGTCATTACCAAATCACTTTATGTGACTGATCATACTCATCATACTTTAACCTTAATCAGAGATATTTTCTATAAATCTATATAAACAAAATGACTGTTGCTGCTGAAAAGTAGGCCTATCTACATGGCACAACCTGCTGGTGCTTTAGTGCCTTGGAAGACTTTGTGAGTCCAGTTCTCTGAATGCAGCACTTGTGTGTTTGTCACAGCATAAACCACTGTGGATAAAGCACCAAGTTTGTTCCAATGAGTTTTGATTTTAAATGAAGGTAGTCTATTTTTTTTAATGTTCACAATGGCTTCTTATTAAAAGTATGTGTTAGAATGTGTGCATCTTTTTCATTTAACTTCTGGTCGTGCAAAGTCCTGCTTGGCTGATGAACACTTTGAGCACCCACAGTTCAACGCGTTTGCCAAATGTTTAACTTGCCATGTTGACGTGCTGTACGAGTCATGAACATTTAATGAACATTTCCCTCTAGCGGCCGGAGCTTGTACTGATCAGTGCCTCGTCATGGCGGCGCAGACCCGGGCTCTGGTGTCGGGTCAGTGGCTGGCAGATGCTGTCAGAAGTAACCTCGTCGGGCCAAAGCTTCGCCTGCTTGACACTTCGTGGTACCTGCCGAAAACGAAACGGGATCCGAAGGCTGAATTTGCGCAGAGGCACATACCGGGCTCCTCGTTCTTTGACATAGACGAGTGCTGTGACGAGTCCTCCGCGCTGGATCACATGCTGCCAACTTCCAGCCACTTCTCGCAGTATGTCGGAGATCTGGGCATCGGGAACGACACGCACGTCGTTGTGTATGACACCAGCGACTTCGGGTCGTTCAGCGCGCCCCGTGTGTGGTGGATGTTCCGGCTGTTCGGACACAGTTTGGTGTCGGTGCTGGACGGCGGCATGAAGAACTGGCTGGCTGACGGCCACCCGGTGACTTCTGAGTACTTCGCGCCGGAGCGCAGAGAGTTCAAGGCGGCTGTGAATCAGTCGTGGGTGAAGAGCTATGAGGACGTGCTGGAGAACATCAGGACCAAGCGGGTCCAGACTGTGGATGCCAGGTCAGCGGGGAGGTTCAGGGGTACTGAGCCGGAGCCCAGAGATGGTGAGCGGGGTTATAGGTTTTTAAACCAAAAGTCTCTTCTCAGTGATATAATAAGAGTAGGATGAAGGGTAGGACTCTGCATGCTTGATAATGAATTCTGATTACAACGTTTGTATGAAATCAATATAATTTGTCGTTGTTTGTTGACATTTTCTGTCCTTGTGATTAATCAAAATAACTGATAGCTTCATCTTGTTGAAACTTATTAGTGAAGTGTCATAAATACATTGTTTTATTTGCTGTTGTGCAGTTATATCAAGCACAATGTCACCCTTGTAATAGTTTGTAAAAAGAAAAATTTAACTCGGGGACCACTTACTAGATTTCTTCCAGGGCTTTCAACCACATCTCAAGACCGTCATCAGCAAATAGAGTTTGCTCAGTTGTCAAAGAGATTATCTGACTGCCATGGATGTCAACAGAACCATCTCCATGACAACTAAGCAAACCGTCTGCTGATGAAGGCCATGAGATATGGCTGACAGTATAGTAAGTAAACCATGAGTAGTTTTTTTTGTAAGCACCATGTAATTTCTGTCCCATATTTTCAAAATGTTCCTCTCCTCCTCTGCCTCACCCTCACAGACACGCTGCCAGGCCACTTCCCCAGTGCCATCAACATGCCATTCACTTCTTTCATGGATGCCTCTGGAAAGGAGCTGGGAGCTGACGGCCTCTCCAAACTGTTCAGAGAGGCGGGGGTGGACCTGGAGCAGCCACTCTGGGCTACCTGCGGGTCTGGTGTCACAGCGTGCCATGTCGTCCTGGCCGCTCACCTGCTCGGGCACCCCGGGGTGTGCGTTTATGACGGCTCCTGGTCTGAGTGGTTTAAAAGGGCATCTCCAGAGCATATCATCTCAGAGGGAGAGGGAAAGAAGGTGTGAATGAAGGAGGAAAAGGCAGTGGACTACTACAAGCAAGGATGTGATGATGATACCTTTACAAGGGAAAGCAGTGTGTTTGCTGCCAATGAGGGTGATAGGTCCAGACTATAAAGCTAGCCTCATAGTGCACTTTCTGCTAATACTGAGGGGGTGGCATGTGCTGTGCAAGGCTGTGCACAGTCAGCTTGTTATGAAACCTAATTACTTAACAGTTGTAAGTTTCACCCGCTGTCAGAAACCTTATGAAACCTAATAAAAATCTCCTCTACATTATGCAACTAATCTAGCTTTCTAATACAGGAAAGCTGTATATTTTAGAAAGGTTTACACTATCCTGAAATAACACGACAACATGTCACTGCTATTTCTAAAATAGTACAATTATGAGACCCTCTTCCAAGATGGTTCAGCGGTATTGATACAGGGGATGTTTGATTCTTGGAAGAACTACACTTTCTTGATAGGAGAAGGTTATGCAGATGTATTGATGTATTCTTTTTCAAATGTCACAATAAATGGATGCTTGAGGCCCTTGTTCTATGCTAGATACAGGCAGTGTGTCATGTCTTTTTATCACTTTAAAATAATGTCTAGCTCATGACATGGAGGAGACGCTCCTTTATTCAGTAACCAAAAAGTAAATATTTAGCTTTGTTAGAGGGTCAGAGCAGACAGAAGACCAAAATCCTGTAGATGGAAGAAATATTGATCAACTAAGTGTCCCTCACAATCCATGGGATTATAGGGAACAATGTAAGTCTTTCTCTTCCAGTCTGCTGATTTTATGCAAGTCTAAATGTTTTGCTGTTGTATTTTCACTTCACAACATTTTTAATTGTTGCAAAGTTACATGTAAAGAAAATGTAACTTAGTATGAAAAAGTGAAGCAGACAAAAGGCCCACAAAAAGACTGCAGCTTTTGCTGAGACGCGACGCAACAAAAAAAAAAAAATTGGTGATGCTGACGCAGAGGAAATCAAAACCAGTTCAGTCCGGTTCCTGTTGATTTGAGGTGTCTGGCAATATGCCCGATTTTCAAAACAAAGTTTATGTATTTTAGCTTTTGTTATGCCATGTTGGTACTATGTGCACCTGTATAATGCACAATATTTAACTCATATGGAGCCAGAAATGCGTATTAATGTGAAAAATAGTTTATAAATTGCTGAGCAAGAGTCCCATTTTGAGTGTGGCTTAGAAGACTGCAGTGAAAGCTGTGAGTCTATTCCAACCTGCTTCATCGTCATTTGTTTGGCATTGCCATCTTTGAACTGTTAAACATAGCGAGTAATAAGTTATATTAACCATTGTTTATGATGTCAGCTGTTGCTATATTTCACTGAGGTAAAAAGGAAACTAGAGACCAGAACAAAAGAGCATTACCACTGGGAAAATAAGAACGAACAACTCATTTTGAACAATTCTTCTCGAGCTGTGGACTTTGTACTATTGTAACTACAGGGGTACATATAACTTCAGATAAAGCAAACCTCCCACTCTGTGACTGACAGCAGCTTCATCGGTGTCTATCAGGCTTCTGACCCTCACCCTCTGATGTCCAAGTCAGCGTAAGCATAACGTGATCATATAAACTGTCGAAATTTAAGCTATGCATGCGAACTTGTATAGTGTAAATCTTTCCATTAAGCACATTCACAAACAGAGCACACACAGCAATGCAAAAGTTGTGAGTGGTGGTGCTGCTACTGATCTTAGATATTGCAGATACAACATGTGCAGACAAGCTGTTTGGCAAAGGTACTGTTGCAGTATTTAACTGGGCAGACGCTAATGTTTCACATAATTGTAGGTCACACCATGGTAGCCATTATTACACACCATTGTTGGTTTGTGAAAAGGATTTTGAAGTATTATCAATACATTTTAAGCAGACAAGACACTTCATTTAATTTAATAATAGTAGGCTAAACATGCACAACGCATACTACCCAGATATCATAGACAGGTTGATGTGTAAAAAGAAATCAATCAATAAATAAACATTTTTAAAAAGGAGGAGTGAAAGGTGATTCATCTAGGGGACATGACTCGAAACGATCGAATCATCCGAAGATATGGACTACCCAGTTTGAATGCCACAACAAAGATGGCCGACCATCTCTGACGGGTGCCACTCGGTTGTCCCGTAAACTGCCTGAAGGTCCTAACGAAATAAACAAATTGGGGTCCTTTCTTGCAATAGGCTAGCTGTCGAAACGCTACTACGAGTCACATTGTTTTACACAACTGTGGAAAATTATCAAAAATAACACCATTATATGTCGATTAGAGTGTTTATGGAATGTTGATTAAATCGATGTTTCATTCGGTTTGGTTATTTACGCCCTAACTGGCCCAGTAGTTTGGTTTTTGACCGTCGAAGGGTGTGTTTTTTCGGTCGCCGTCAAAACAGCAGTAACGTTAGCGTTAGCGAAGGAACCAAGCTAACGTTAGCCCTCAAACCCACGTAATTCTGACATTTAGCCGAATAAAATCAGAGGTAAGTTCATCTGAAATTACACTTTGTGTCGTTTGTCGGTGTGGTGGGTTTTTCTCTTTTCATGGGATTGCAGTGGCTACATGAACCTTGTAAAATCTACTGGTCGATGAAACAAATAACGTAAATCAATGTCGGTGATGTCTCGTAAATGGCCAACATATACTGCAATGTTCAGAAGAAACAAGTGGGGCTGCAGTACTGGTCTGTGGACAGCTTGAATTGGATAATTTATCTGTTTTGGGTTGTTTTTCCACAGGGAGGCGTTGATGAGCAGCAATGTCTGGCATCGCTCTTAGCAGACTGTCCCAGGAGCGCAAAGCCTGGAGGAAAGACCACCCATTTGTAAGCAACAGCATGTTGATCGTTATTCATTATCACCCCCCCCCCCCCCCCCGGTTTCTGACATTTTGCAGATTTATTTCCTTGTTCACTATTGCTACTATATTACAATTTAGTTAACTAGGACTCAGGTTGCCCAGTGATGTTTTGTGTCTCCTGTAAACCACACAGGGTTTTGTTGCTGTGCCCACTAAGAATCCTGATGGCACCATGAATCTGATGAACTGGGAGTGTGCCATCCCTGGGAAGAAAGGAGTAAGTTACCAGGATTGTTCTTTATTATGGTATAGGTAATTCTGCATGTTAAACAACTCACATTACAGCTCATTCTCTGATATCCGTCCCCTGCATTTGTAATGACGACCAGACCAAATGGCATGTTAAAATTACAACATAAAAACAACACAAAAAGACACTCACATGACAGACATAAGCAAGACTTTTGAATGCATGAAGCTCATTTTATAATTTGACCTAGCAAAGTTTTAGAAATGGGGAAAAAAGGAGCAGTATCTAAAGCTCGTAGCTTGAAGGACACTTCCATTTTGATAAATGGTATTATATATTGTCCATGTGTCTTTTTACTGTGGCCCCACATTGAAGTATGCCAATGTTTTCAAGTTGTACTATTACTTTTGTTCAGTCCTTTGTAATTGTTTAATATCCCTTTTGTATTTTCTCAGTAAGTTCCCTACAGCAGTTATTATTTCCTCATTCTTTCATTAGACCTTGTGGGAGGGAGGCCTCTACAAACTCAGAATGCTGTTCAAAGATGACTACCCTTCCTCACCACCCAAATGTGAGTACCACTCCACACTTTTCATGCTGTGGAAATTTAAATGCAGCTGTCTACTCAAAATAAAAGAGGAAAAGCTCAGGAAATAAGAGTTTTGGTTACAAAGTCGGTATACCAGGTTTGGTCAGTACACAAATGAACAGGATCTGTAAATATATATGTTTTTATCATCCATGCATTAAAAAGGTAAATTCTATTCTTTGAGCCACTGCATTTGGATTTTGTTAATGTGGGAAAACTACTTTTTATTTTAAGTTTTAGTTTGATTCTAAAACCATTTTCTACGCCAGTGAAAATGTTGCACATTGAGTGCAACAGTCAACATCCAGGGGTCTATCCCAGAATTCCCTGGTGCGATGGCGCTTTCAATTTCAACATCACATATAGTTTATTGTATGCTAACACCACATAATACGTTGTATATAACACCCTGTCTGGTTAAATCATGCTACAGTGGAGCAGGATGGTGCAGTGCTACTAAAGTGTAGGGGTGTTCAGATGAGCTGTTGAACTAAGACATTATTTAATGATAATAATTAATGATGTTGGCAGATAAAAGTGAGGGTTGTCATTAAAAACATTTAACACAATGACAGCACTTTCACAGATCCTCTTGTGTTTTTAGAGGTTTTGAGTGAAAAACGTCAGGTGGTTTTTCTACAATGACTACATTTTACTATGAAATAGAAATCTTCAATTTTCAGTCAGTCTTGCTTCAAGCTTTAAAATTCTGACTTTCTTTTTCGCTGATGTCCACTCAGGCAAGTTTGAGCCGCCGATATTCCACCCAAATGTCTACCCATCCGGCACTGTGTGTCTGTCGATCCTGGAGGAGGACAAAGACTGGAGACCAGCCATCACCATCAAACAGGTCTGAACCCTCCACGCTCTCTCTCGTTTACTCGTCTCTACCGTGGAGTCGGTTGGCTTACTGGTTATTTCTTATTGTTCAGTGCAGTGAGTGAAGGACCCCTCTTTGTATTGTGTGGATCCAGGAGGGGTAACTGCTAAAGGGGGTTTCTGCAGTCTGACTGGAGGATTGTTGACTGTGTTTTTCAGATCCTGTTGGGTATCCAGGAGCTGCTGAATGAACCCAACATTCAAGACCCAGCACAAGCAGAGGCGTACACAATTTACTGGTGAGTGTGTCTGCTTTGACGACTTCGCCCAGCCAATGGCCAACAGCTGAAGCCTGTTTCTATTTAGCAATTGAATTTTAAAACTTTTTCTTTTTAGACATTTCTTGAACTTGGGTTCACGCTGTCATTTTATTCGGAGGTCATGAATTGTCAGGGCAGTGCTCCTCTTCTAAGATCAGTCATGTCACAGACCTTTTCGCAAGTCATAACACAAAAGAAGAAAGCCATGTTTCCTGTTTCAGTACTTTATACACCGAGATGTTGTCTCGGGGAAGGGACCTCTAAATAAATATGTAACTAACAGCCGCTGTGTTTTTGTGTTCAGTCAGAACAGGATGGACTATGAGAAGCGGGTAAGGGCACAGGCCAAGAAGTTTGCCCCCACATAGAGAGGAGAGCTGGCCTCTATCCCGCCTGAGCAGCCTGAACTGATGGAGGTTACAAACAGGAGGCAGGCAGCACCTGAAGGACCACTCCAATAAGAATCCAGTTTTGAGTATTATTATACTATTACACAGGTGACAGGGGAGCCTGTTTTTCTTTTCTTTTCTTTCTTTCTTTCTTTCTTTTTTAAACCACGAAAGTTCAATAAGGTCATAATTTTACCTGTCTTCAAGAGATATTTATGCATTTTAAATGCATAGCTGATGATCCTAGAACTCTGCTGTCAACACGACCTTTTGCTATTTGTAACTCTTGTATAATCCATATCTCCAGTTTTTTGTCTTGAGTGCTGCTCTTTCACTCATGCCTCCATTAATTACTGTAGGTCATGCTAATGTATCGACAGAGCTGTAGAAATAAGATTTCACATCCAAACCGATCTCTGTGTAATGTTCAGTCGGCTGTGGCAGAGGAGGAGATTTTCACTTAATTCTAAACCTTCCGGGTTTTTATCACGCCATCAAACCCCATCAAGTATTGTAGATAGTGTTTCATGAATATGGGCATGAAGTGGCACAAAGCAGTCAGACGCACAATAGAAGTCAGTCCTCCCGTTGTGCTCGTCCCTATCACATATCCGTCACTTCTGAGTTTCCAGAAAAGCATCAAAAGAACACGGTCAACATGTCAAATTCAGGTAAAAGACAATTCTGGCACTTAAATATACATATATATTTGTTGTGAGTTAAATCGCGGCAGTTGTGTAGGTAGGAGGTGGTGCTCTGTCCACCTCAGAGAAGGGAGGAGCCACAGGTGGAAAACGGTGCACATGGGTCAGTGCTTTGCTTCCACCAATGAGCTTAAATCATCCTTTATTGCAGTGGAGCTAAGACAACTTTAGTGTTAAGATTCTTTTTGTGAATCCAACTGGGAGTGAAACTATTTGTCAGTTACAGCGACGAGCTTCATGTCACGTCATCTGCTTCCCAAAAATGCTTTAGTGTGAGATAGAGGAGAAGTTGCATAGTCAAAGTAACAAAACCTGTTGCTGTGTGTTCGTTTTGAAATAGCATACCATCATCGCTCTGAGTCATTTAGTCCCACAATGCTTACAAAATGAAGACAAACCTGTATACATCAAACAGCTGTTCAATCTTCAAATCGATCTGGCGAACAGAAGCTGAAGGATCCTCATTGGAATGGCCTCTCAACCAGCAAGGAAGACAGACGAAAGTGCACTTGAGAGTAAGCGAAGGCCTGAGATTTTTTTGCCTCTGAATATATGAGTGCATGTACATAATATAAATAATGAAAAATTGTGGAAGTTATGTTTTATATTGTTTTAGCCAGTTGACATTTGTGTGTGGTATTATAACAAAGAACACAATACATGGCATAAAATTGTGAAATAAAGTTGAATAAAAGAACAAAAAGTGTTGTTTTTTCTGTGAATTTCTTTGTACCACAGCTGGAGTTTTCATGGGGAGAGTCCAGTGTATTTGTTTACGGGGGAGCCGGGGCTTATTGACCGTTAACTGGATCATCAACAAGATGTTTTAGGGTGAATATCAATTAACAATTCAGATAAAAATAGCTTTCCTTCCATATAATCATTATTTTAGATGAGAACATGCAGATTATTGTAAAACTGTTGTGATCTGTTGTTTAATTCTCACAATTCAATTTACATATTAAAGGTACATATACACAACAAAATATAGTTTGAGATACCAGGAGCAAAAACAAACGTACTCAAATAAAAGATTCTGACTGTTGGAAGATCAACGAAGCCAGAACATCTTCATTTGAACACCAAAACCTTTAATTAAATTATTAAAATGTTAAACTGCAGAACTCACTTTGCTGGAAATTGTTCATGCAAGTAAAGCTGCTTTCTAAGAGTTTTTTTTTTTTCATTGCAGCTTCTGATTATCACTGAACAGTCTCTCTCAATGGGAAACCCCACCAATCATGCACCGACATCTCTCGTAGTTTAACCACATTCACTGATCATATCTAACAGTGATGAAAGCGTGGAAACGTGGAGCACAGTGTAGAGCAAAATAACACCAGTAAAAATGCATGAACTCATGAACCGTGAGAGTGAACCAAAACAGTAAAGTTGTTACTGCTGAACAATGAGCTGAAACGCAACTCTGTAGGTTCATCACTACCAGTGACCCCTTTCACATTGTCACATATTGTTCATAAAACATAACGATAGGCCCAAATATAAAAAAAAATACACACAAAGAGGTGCTGTCTTTATGCATGGAAATTATATTTGAATATTGTCATTCATTTTTATAGATTTTGTTTTGCGTGTTACATATATAGTTTTACCATCTAATAATTGTATAAACTGACTCACATATCCTGACCTGTGAGGGAGAATGTGTGCATTTGTGAACCCTTGGCACTTCAGTTTTCACTGATATCAAAAGACGCCATTTTCCCTCAGCGACTTGAAAGTCTGCGTTAGAAGAGACGTCAGCCTTTACACACATCTGACAGACCACTCTTCTCCCGAATGTTTCCAAGTTTTCTGTGCTTTTCTGTGCAGTAAGAGTGTGATACCGAATAGCGAATAACTAATGTCTGCTCAACAGTTTGTTTTGCACATCAAGGTGTCGGCTCTAATTCTTTGTCTTCAGTTGTTTTCTTGTTTTCTTGTCCAGAGGTGAAACCTGATGTAATGTTCTCCGGTGTCTTGCATGACATTCTTCAGAAACTTAACACCTTTTGTTTTGACTCACCTCTCCCGCTGCACTTTATTATCTCAGTATGACCTCAATTGGCCAAAAAGACACAAAACCAGCAAAGAGGCAGGTGAGAAACCTACATTGTTTTTTCTCTTCTCTTCTCTTTTTTTTTTTTGATGCTGCGTGTTAACAATGTGTTGTTTGTGATGATTTCCTCTGAACATTTTGTGCTGTAGGTGTGGCCAGTAGAGAGCCCTCGGGTGCTGCCCCTGTCGCTGCCTCACTATGTTGATCCTGGATCAGCCTTTCTGCATCCCCACAGCTACCACAGCTTGGGCCACTGTCTTCGCACCAACATATTTCCAGGTCTGTACATCAACAATTTCTATTGTCTAAATCTCTATCTACACTCCCAATTTCCATGTCCTAAGGTTCTGTAGCAGCAGCGCCTAGAATATGAAACACTTCATTTTATGTCCTTTTTATATCAGTTGTTTGGCTGGTATATAAATCAAGAAAATCTAACCTTTGAAAGAAGAAAGAACACATTCTTACAAATAAAAACTTGAATTAGCAATAGAATGCACAATAGACTTACGCAGTCTAGGAGCTAATGGTGGCTAATGCTAGTGAGCGTTATAATAGATACTGCTGTATAACTCACATTACTGAGTCAGTTAGCCTACTTTATTCACATCTACGCGTGTTCAGCAAAAGTTAAGCTACGTAGTCTCACTTAAAATCTGTAATGGTGCAACAAAACATGTAAGAAAGAAAAAATGCACACCTCTCTTTCTGAATAATTTTTTTGTGTGTTTTGCCAATAAAACACAAGATATCCTCAGTTTGCAACACTTCAAGCTGGCTGAGCCAATGTGCTATACTGAATGTATTACTGTGTGACCTTGACTCATAAATTCAAATACAAGTACATAATCATGGCCTCAGTTACATTTAGTATATATATATATATATATATATATATATACATATGCAAAATGCTCAAGGTATTGCGCCAGAGTGCAGACCCACAGAGTTGCTAGCATGGCTATAAATTCGTAGTCTTATTAAATTCAGTTTAATTGTTTTTTTCTTTATCCCACCTTTAATTCAACCCATTGAACCCTCTGTCTGTAGGTGCTCCTTTAACATGGAAATCCCTCACCAGGGACTCGTTCATCAGCCACCCTCTGACGGCCTGGCCAACCGACCCCCATCTCTGGTACGGCCACAAGACAGATGAAATGGGTAGGTACTCCCTTTCCTCCTGTTCCACTCTCTATGTCTCTTTCATTGTTCTGGTCTGTTTGTTCTCACGAGTTCTTGATATCTGTCTCTGTTCATAACGTGGCTGTCTGTTGGCTCGTCTGCAGTCCAGTGGACAGAGAGAAACATCATGAACCAGAAGCTCAACAAGATCCTGACGGAATTGGAAAAAAAGAGCGCTGCAAAATGACGTCCTGCTTCTTAACCTGAGACCACAACACACACTGCGCCCTTGTGATTCACACTTTGGGTTGCTTTGGAAATGCTAAAATAAAGTGTGATTTGCAACCATACATGTTGTAACCTTGCTACTTAACAATAAACAACCAAGAGGAAAGTTATGTTAGAGATGAAATACCACTAAAAAGATGATTGGTTAGATAAAAGATATTTGTGATATCCCTTTGGTTAGGCTAAACCAATCTGTATCTGTGTCATTTGGGTGCTATGGTGCGGTAGCAACAATATTGTTTGTGCATTTGTATAAATACACCTTAAAATGTGTAAAGGAAAATCCAACTAAAAATGATCATTAAACTTGATTCATCGTATTGAATTGACTCAAAGGTGCTTATTCTTCTCCTTCTACCTCAAGATGAGATACATTAAACTCACAGAAGTCCCTACTCAAACTAAAACTAAAGGACCTAAACCGCTGAATGCAGCAGCTGCAGGGGTTATTTTTCTCTCTGTGTGATGTGTAAAGGCAGCAGAATGGAGGTGGTTTCGACAGAAACCACTGAAACTTGCTTTTTGTCACTACTGCCTCTCCTACCAAGTCAGACCTATATATAATGAGTGTCTGCAGAAGCGATCGGATCCGTTCTTCACTACGCAGACAGAGGAGGTAGAGGGGACTGTTTGAAGTTGCATACAATGGCTTGACAATGCCCAATAAACTACCAAAATAAACCCCATGGTGATCAGTCACATGGTACTCCTTGTTTAAACTGTTACTCACATGAAGTAGATGTAGTCAGTTTAAAGCAGTTCTCACATCATGTCAGATGACCTATAAAGAGGCAAACTGAAAACAGCCACCTCTTCATGACGCAGAATTACACATCATATTCTTAATTTGCCTGCTACGCTGTGTTTCATATATATATATGTTGCCCTGTGTGGCTGACTATGTTAATCCTGCACTGCTAAACATTTAGGAAACTAAAACGTGAACCATTTTCACTTTTACACAGAATCCAATTCTATAGTTAGCTGTGGTTACTTTATGTAATGTACATGATTTATACGTGTCTTTGCTAGCCTCGAAGAATATGTGGACATGACAGTTTAAATGTGTGTTTTTGGCCATCAAAAAGTCAGAATTGTAATTTGTCCAACACTTGACTATTATGACATTCCCTTCGTCCTCAACTGTAATTTGTGTTTTGTGCTAAATAGCAGATGTTAGCATGCTAACACGCTAAACTAAACTGGTGAACGTGGTAAACATCATACCTGATAAACATCAGCACGTTAGTGTTGTCATTGGGAGCATGTTAGCCTGCTAACATTAGCATTTAGCGCCTGCAGCACGGCTGTAGACTCTGATTTCCTTTGACATATCTTGAGTTAAGTCTTGGGACTGTACATGAATCACACTGTAGCAGGTTAAATGCAGCCTTTTGCACCACAGGATACTGAGCTTCGTCACCTCTGGCCCCTACTTACAGGAATTAGATGAGTCAATAAACAGTTATAGTGTCCTTATCTTTAAGCAGGCCTTTTTTAATTAGCACGAAATAACTCTGTCAAAGAGTTGCATCACGTTTTTTTATAGAGCTACAGGTTTTGCAGTATGAGTGTGCCCTCCCTTGTTACTGTTCTCACCTCCTCCCCATTGAGCACCCCCCCCGTCTTGTGGTCTGTTGATGGAGACTGTTTTCTTGTTGGTTGCCTTTCCGAGCACGAACATCACTATGGTCTACTTAGCAGCTTCCCGCCTTGACCTTTCAGTTAGAGGTGTACGCTCTTCTTCCTCCTGCACCTCCTCCGCACCCTCCCCTGCCCCTGTGTCCCCTGTTATCACGTCTAGCTGATGCTGACACCTAACTAACTGCAGGAACTAGTGTGTGTGTTGGGGGGGGGGGTGCATCAGATCGCCTTCTGGCCTACTGCAGGCCTGAACCCACTCACGCACCCACACCAGGCGGCTGCTGACTGCCGAGTTCAAACGTGTTGTGTTATTGTGCAACTGTTGTTGTTGTATGCGTGAAATGCTTTGTGGTTTGAAGGTCTATGTACAGCGTGGATGAGTGTTACACAATTGCCCTTCATTGAACTTTAAGACTGAGATGAACACTTATAGATACCAGAACATTCTCAAAACCTGCATTGATCTATAGTATATTCGCTGTGCCGAACTTACTGCACTCACATTTTGGCATTTAAAGGTTTGAATGCAATGGGGTGAAAATATACTCTTATACAAATGTTTCTCAGTTTTGCTCTCCATCAGCAACAGGACTCTATGCTTCATATTTAGTTTGATTGAAATTCATTGGCATGGATTCTTTTTGTTAATTAAAATCTCCAAGCAGCACGCGTGAGTCTTATTTCATATATGGCTGCATCATGGAGGCCCTGGCATGATGAACAGAGCACGCTGTTGGTGATTAGGGACTGTATGGAAATTATTTGGGTGGGGTTAGGGGGTCTGAACTTTATGTTTGACTTTTTAAAAAGCATGATCCTCCCCAGTTTTTGCTTAAGTAGGTAACCAATGAGACGATACAATGACGTAATGCTGTTATATACATAAAATACATAGTATCCTGCACATCGCTGTCAGAGAGATGATGTATTAGACACTAAGGGTGACGATACGATAAGCATAACGCCCCCTAATTTATTCATTTAACCTTGATTTCAAGCTTAATATGTTAATAGTATTATAATTCTCACATAGCCCAAATCGCACACTAGTAGTGAAATTAGCATTTGCTAATTTCCAGCTGCTGTGAATAAGCTATAGGAGCACACACAAGGCATGTTTTTCATGTAATTATACAATCTTTTTTACACAGTAACTCTTACAAGAAAAGGGTCAAATAGAATCTATTGGAAGAATTAAAGAACAAACAGATAAACCTCCCTTTCTGACCCCACCTGCCCAGATAAACCTCCCTTTCTGACCCCACCTGCCCCCTTAAAGTCATTTTCATACAGTCCTTTATGTATTAGTCCCCTGTCCTTGAGACAAAGTGAGGTAGATTAGCAGCTAGAAATGGACAAACTAACAATCAGAGGAAATCTCCCCGTGGCCACAGAAACAAAATGTTCGGTGACCTTTGAGTGAAGAGCAAGTTGCTGTTATTCTTGTCTAAGTCTTTTCCTCTATAGAAGCACTTGAGTCGTATACATACAGTATATGTGTCTGCAGTGGTTGCGGCTATAACAGCAGCGGTTTTTGGCGCTGCACAACTTTTTTTGTGAGTGTGTGTTTGCATCTTAGATAACCCCATGGTTCTAAATCTGGTAGCTTTAGCCTCTTTAATCCTCTGAATCTCCAGTTTAAGCAGAGTTTCACTGACACAAACCACTTCATAGGACGACGTGCAAGTTTCTCTTTATACAGCCCACTTTATGTTGTGGGTACCGGATGTGGTGTGCTTTGTATTTCTTGTTTTAAGTGCAATTATTTTCTTGTCCAGGTAGAGGAGGTGCTCTGACCCCCCCTCCCCAGTCCCCTCTCACTCTGACACACAGCTCTTCATCAGGCTTCCTGTAAGCCCCAGACACAGGCTGTGGTTACAAGTGGAAAATCTCACTTCAAAGACGAGAGAGGGGTGAGAATGAAGGGGACAGAGGGATGAGTGACAGAGAGAGAGAGAGAGAGAGACAGAGAGGGAGGGAGGGAGAGGGAGGGAGGGAGATTGTACAAGAGGGTGAGATAGTGATGTGCGAGAAAGCAGAGAGAGGCGCAGAAGAAAAGAAAATCTTCTGAACTCGTCAGTCCAGCAGAGGAGACGTCCTCTCAGGGACCCCCTGCTGCCCTCACTGAGGTACTGTATCACTTTTCTACTGATGCTGATCAGCAAAACAAAACTTGAGTCTGTGTATTGTCCTTTAATGTAGTGTCTTCTTGCTGTTCTACTGCGTTTAGAAGCTGTGGGTTTCCTGATCTGCTGTTATTAGGAACAATAAGTGGTTGTGTTTCCCCTGTACGTTATGTCAGAAGACGCGTATCAATCACGGTGAACTTTTCATTCTAGTCCTACTCAGTTTAGGCTTTGACGGGGAAAAAAAAACAGCATCACCGATGACTCATGACTGGTGACAGACTGTGTGACTTTGTGGAAAACCTTTGTGTCATGTAATCATAATCTGAACCCTGATATATATACACTTCAAAGTTTTTTTTTAGCAGAAGTGCATGACCAGAGTGTAAAACATGAAGTCAGCCACTTTAAACTGAATTAAGCATGGCCAATAGGAAGCTCTCACAGTTAATATGTGCTCTGCAGTGCACAGCACAGGTGGCAAGTTTCACTTATAACTGCCGTCCTCTCGGGATGAGTGTTTTGCTCAGTGTGGATCAAGTGTTTTCTCGCTCTCACAAGTATTCAGCTCTGCGCTGAGGTTTGACTGGCCGATGCAGTTTCAACGGCCAGGTTTCAGAAATTAGTTTCTCTCCATTAAAAGAAAAAAAAAAGATTTTCATATAGAGGTGGAAACGTGTTTGGGTAACTGTTCTCAATCCACCAAGCTCCTACGTAGTCAATGTTTAAAGTTGAAAAGATTTAGATGTGTACACATATTCGCCAGTTTGACTTTATTGCTTTTGGATCAAACATGTATACAACCTTTTTTTCTTTTTTTTTTTTTGTCAAGATACAAAAACACGTGAACATTGTGCTGCTGAGTCTGTTGATGTATTTAACACTATTGATTCAGATCGCCACTGCTCCTGTTCTGTTCCCAGTCGTATTGCGGTGGTCGCCATGCAGATCCTGCGGCCCCTGTGCGTCCTGGTGCTTCTGTGTGCGGGGGACGCAGCCCACTCTCGCAGAGGCCCGCCAGGTAGGACTCCATGTAGCCGTCCTTTTTTAGGCACAAGGGCTAGAAAATAATGGCGTGAACATTTTTTTCTTTCCTTGTTTTTCCACTGAGCTTTTTCATTGTGTCAGCAGTCTCCTGTCTGCTATATATCAGAAGTCTCACTGCAAGTCAAAACACATAATTATGAATTACAGTGTTTTCAGTAACCATTCAAACTCATTGTACTCTAACCTTGCAATTGCCGCTCAAGTATGTACAGAGGTCTGAATGTCCCGCATGAAGGACACTGACGGGTAGAGACGCCACCCTAATCTCTCTCTTTTTGTCTGGTGTTATGTCTCCGTCGCTCCAGGACTCTCCTGTGTAAACGACTTTGTCAACAATGTCAGCTGTGTGTGGACCAGCTCTCCGGTGGCTCCCGGTGTGGACTGCCGGATCTCTGGCGTGAAGAAAATCTGGATCTTGAGTGAGAACAGCGTGAGATATTCGGACAATATGATGTGAGATGTCAGAGATATCATCATAAAATCATCATTTTTTGTTTTGGACTTTGGCGATGAAAACATGATAACAGCAGCTTGGTCAGTTGGTCAAATCTGTCCTCTTTTCTTTTCTTTCTTTTTTTACTCAGTCGAAGCTGCAATCTGACACAACATGGAAACTCTCCTCCAGGCTGCAGTTTTGTTTTTGAAAGGGAAGTAAGTCACTAACATATATCACTCAGAAGATGCAAATATAAACACCTCATGGGTTTCTCTATCTTACCCATGAATTTTTAGATCAGAACATCATAGAACAAATGTTGCACTGAAATAAAAATAATAAATCCAGACACATAAAAGCTAAATGCTACAACTTCCTGTCTTCACTTTTGATTATATTAGGAATTCAGCCCTTTTGAAGTCATGTCCAACATCAGCATGGAGTGTGGCGGCACCTTGGTGGAGAACCTCACAGACTACAAGCCATGCGATCACAGTGAGTGGCTTTTACTTCCTCAGTAAACTGTTACCTTTTTAGTTGCTCCTGAAAAGTCGTTCACAAATCTGGTTATAAAAGACATTTGACAAACTTTCTCATTACAAAAAAGTTACAAAAAAGTCAAAATCTTTAACTACCCCAGAGTAACGTGTTTAGGAGGCCATCTGAAACATTTTATCACAGCTTCTGTTCATTTTTATATTGGTGGATTTAAAAAAAAAAAAGGTACTTTTCTTTCTGTGCGCGTGTGTGTATACAGTCAAAATGCATCCTCCAGGTGTTCCCAATGTCAGCATCACTGCCAATGAGACCTGGATATCATGGAGTCCAGGAGGTCCTCTCTCTTACATATTCTCAACCTTTGACTTCCAAGTTCAGGTCAAACTGAAAAACCAGACATGGAAGGTGAGTGCCACATGCATGCCTGAAGGGACATTTTATAAAATTACAACTCATATTTACTACACTTTTTTTCATAACAGGCTATGTGAGCATGATAGTGAATCATAGGCACAAAATAACAAGACTAAGAGGCTACAGCCATGCTAGCAGCTCTGTGAGACTTGGGCACAGCTGGGCTGTAAGCTAAATGCTAACATCAACAAGCTAACATGCACACAATGACGATGCTAACACGTTGACATACATGTATATACGTTTGTTAGCAGACACCTGCTTAATTACGCATCCAGCAGCGAACTGTGTCTGTCTGCTGTTTAGTGCTGAGCAGGTTGTGTACAGTGAGGTTTTAGAGCTCTACCTGTTGAGGTCAAAAACAACGCTATGAGAGCGCTGAGAGGGAACTAAAACAGTAAAGTTGCAGTCTGGACAGCAAAACAATGAGCTGAAACTCGCTATAAAACTCTACGAGCTACGAGCGACCCCTTTCATCCCTGTCTTATTGTTATTGTCATTTGCCAAAAGATAGTTCATGAATGTGTGTACCAAATTCAAGGGCAAGCCATCCAGTAACTATTGAGTCATGTCACACAAATTTGCCTCGTGATTATTTCACTACCAAATACTCACATTATGCACAGGGTGATGATGTGCAAACATAAGCTTCCCATAAGTTTTACATGCGTGTTTTCCCCTTCTACTGAAGTTTGCTCTCAATGTTGCACGCTTATATTTATTTTGGTTCAGTCCTTTGCATAGCAAATAAGGCAGTGCTTGGTTTCACACATACGTAAGTCGTACAAATGCAACAGAACTGACGCTGCTCATGATTTAAATCACTTTGACAAATAATTTGAGACGTTGGTTGTTAAGATACACCCTCATTTTGATATTGTGGCGAATATTCATCTGCTATCAGGAGGCCAGGACTCTGTCCACACAAGAATCCAAGCTAAGAATACCTTCTTGGACACTAAAGGGGCACTGCCAGGTCAGGCTGAGAGTCAAACCCACTAGGAATGATTATTGCGATGGGAGTCACTGGAGCAACTGGAGTCCAGCAGCATCCTGGGTGGGAGCGACATCACATCACAGGATCATCACGTCACAGGCTTACGGTAACAACACTTTGCATTTCCAGGTTGTTTGAGTGACTAAAAAGTTTATTTCAATCTCAGCAGGAGTACGATTCTCATTTTAACAAGGAAATAGATCTACTTTCTGAGGTCCGGAAATGATCCCAGACCAGCTGGGAAATGTAATTATTTACTTGCACATGCATTTTACACATTGTAATGTGAACTCTCTGTTCAGAGTGGCTAATGCTGGGAGTGGTGTTCAGCGTGGGACTCATTATTGCAATGCTGGTCCTTTACAGGAGTTGCGTGAGCAGGGGGTGAGTGTAATATTGGCTTATGTGTGTGTGTGTGTGTGTGTGTGTGTGTTTGCATGCAGTATGTCTAATCTAATGTCTCTCTTTTGGTGTTTCAGGCACCTCAAAGGGAAGCCAGTACCAAACCCTTCGAAATACTTCCATACTCTGCACTCAATCCACGGAGGAAATCTAAAGGTAAAAATAAGCGTTCTCATCAATCATTAAGCCTTTTTGCCACAACATCTTACCACATAGAACATTTTGACACGGGCGTTTGAGAGACTGCAGGCATTACCACAAAATCTCATGAACTATTTATACACATAGGTAACACAACATTCAAGATCTGTTCACTTCAGTTTCTTTATTTATGCTGTTGCTCTGTCATGGTAGATGGATACAAATCAATGTTCAATCAGATATTGGCTGTTAGTTTGACCTTCTAACATTAATCTGTAGCCCTAGATTCAAACACAACGTCACAACAGAAACAGGTGATTTTTTTTGCTTCTCATGACGAACATGTCTCCCCTCTCCTGTCTGGAGTACCCCAGGGTTCAATGTTGGGCCCAGTTTTATTCTCATCGTATACGGTATGTTCACTCTTGGCTACAATAAACATACTGTAGGCCCAGTAACCCTATACAAACATTCCAGTGGTAGAAGAAGTATTGAAATCATTTCCTTATTTAAAAGTAGCACTACCACACTATAATATTACTCCATACAATTAAAAGTCCTTCATATAAAATCTCACATAACTTACCTTAGGTTTTGTATGTTTTGTAATCTGCAAAGTAACTAGTATTTATGGCTGTCAAGTAAATGTAGCAGGTTAGACAAGCACAATGTTGTGAAGTAGATGTATAAAGTAGCATCAAATTCTCAAGTAAAATACATGTACCTCAAAATCACACTTAACTGCTGTACTTGAGTAAACATACTTAGTTACGTTCAAAGACTGAAATATTCTCAGTGGAACAAATTGTTTGGAGTTTGACCCAAAACTGGGTTCTAAAGGTTAGGATATCTCTGCCTCTGCTGCTTCAGTTTTGACCACGCTTTTTAAAATCTGTATCGTGCGAGTCCGACAACATTATGAAAATGGAATACGACTGCTATTGTCTTCTAATGGGCATAATAATTCCCCCGCTAGCCTCCCCAGCCAAGCAAGCAGGATGCTGTGTACTTCGCCAAGGTTGAATACTGAAGGAGGCAGGAGCTTTGCTGTTAGGGGCCCCTTCAGACATTGCATGACCTCCTTGCCTATTTTCAGTTTGCAGTTTTGGTTCAGGTTAATAGGAAATACCACTCCCAGCTCACCACCGACTACCAGTAAAAAGGACAAAGTTGCAGCCACAGTGTGTCCCAGATTTGGAAAAAAAAAATCTAATTTTACTTAGTGTGGTTTGTCTGATGCTTGCATTCCAACCAAACAAATACACACACACACACACACACACACACACACTCACATACATAACACTTTCTGAAAATCAGAGATAAAAACACTCAATCAGGACAATCATGACAGCAAATTTAAGAAACACACTCTCCCTCCTCAGGTGTATTTTTCTGTTGTAAATCTCGGCTTCTTTTTCTGTAGAAATGGCTGAATCCTCTGTCGACTTCTGAATCCTTCTTCACGGCCCAGCCATGCGACCACATCTCCTCGGTTGACGTGGTCCCCTCCACCTCTCCCTCCTCTAGCATGACCAGCGCCCTGCTTCACTTCAGGAGCTGCCCCTCGGCCGGCTCGGACACCAGCGGGGTCTCCTCCTCTTCTTCGTCCTGCTTCTCTAACATGGGCTACTTCATGTCCTCCTCCTCCAGCGGCTCAGCTCAAACTGACCCCGGTCCCGCCTACTTCACCTATCAGGGTGATTTCTACAATCTGCACAGCAGCCACAACCTTCACCTCTCCCTCGGCCCTTCCCTCACCACCTCTCCAGCCTACGTGAGCTTGAAGAGGGAGCCGCAGAGCCCAGACTCTGGCTTAGGCCTCGGCAAGGAAGACGAAGAGGACAAGGGAGATATAAAGGTTGTGGATGTAGAAGGGGACGAGGTTTCGGATGATCACCAGAACTCTCCTCTTCCCATCCTCCCTCTCCATCTTCCCTCCCAGATGTGCTGCCCCTCCTCTCCTCCACCCCCTCCCAACGCTCCCAGTGTAGTGCAGGCATCCTCTGATGGCCAACAGGTGGATGTAGATGTAGCAGCTGCTAGTGGTAGCTATGCGGCATGGCCTTTGGTTGGTGCCATGTGCAGGTCTTCCTCCATGCATGTGGAGCCCTGTAAAACAGGGTATCTGACCCTCAAAGAGCTACAGACAACATTCAGAAATAAATCCATCTGAACACGTTTTATGTATCTGGAAGAAGAACAAACTGAAAGCACACAACTGATGTATTATCACCGTAAGTGTAGCCTAATAACACATTCAACGGACTCTGAGCTGTATTGGCCTTTATCTTGATGAACGAAAGTCCAATATTGGTTCTCTGTTTTGCTCTGTTTAAGTCTCCACCAGCTCCTGAGGGAAATATCTGGCTCTTTAGCTGCTAAATGCTCCACCGTGTTCACAGCTAATCGCACTAACTTTGTCTGCTGTTTGGTGCTGGACAGCTAGCGTACAGTGAGTTTATCAGAGCACTTTTTCTAAAAGCAGCTGCTGGTTAATAAGAGCAGTGAGAGTGAACCAAAACAGTAATTCTGTGCTAATATGTCTCAACGAGCGACCCCTTTCACATCATACACAGTCATTTGATCAACTGAAAACATAAAAATTTAGATTAAAGCTGCTTTAACTTAACAATTTGACATCATTCTAATCAGTTCATGTAGCTCGCTAGAAACCATTAAAGGTGTTAATTACATTCTGGTGTCAGCTCTGTGTCCTTTGCTGTGATTGAGTTACTTTGCTTACTATGGACAATAATTGTACATGAATTTGTGTTCATGAGATTGAGGTGTGAGAGATACATGTGAAATCGGAGTTTCAAAAAAAAGAATTCAACCAGATGTGTATGCTGTTTATAGACATACTGACTGGGACTGCTGGGTCATTATTTAGCTGATACATATGTATAATACCTCATTGTTGAATGTGTACAATACTGTGGAACTCAAGTACTTTAAACTATCCATTTTTTATGTTTCAATGCACTCTATTTGCATTAGTGCTAATATATCTATCTAAAATAACATTGCAAAGCATGAAAGTCGTAGTATTAATTTAAAGTAAATGCTACTGTCAGTTATTAATGACACTGTCTTTTTAAAATTAGTTGCTGTTTTGGACTTTGCTTTTTATTACTTTAACCTAAATCTCCCAAAGACACATGTTGTGAGAGTTCTTTAAAACTACTAAAATCATTTTCTAATAAAAAACAAATTGCAAAAGAAAGAACTTCTTCATTCCTGCAGGCAGATCTGTGATTTTGAAAGCAGTAATAAGTAATAAATGACTTTTAATAAAGAACACGAGTCCTGTCATGAGAAGACACTGCAGGACATGATGTCTGTTTTCGCCCGCCCAATCTAAGCTGAAGTTTAAGGGTGTGAAACTCGCCAACTCTGCAGCAACATTTAAGCATTAACTTCATTGATTTTAGTCTTCACTGATGTGCTGTCAAAAGAAAGGCAGCCAGTTTGCCGCTGATGTTTTTGATAATCGAATTTGTTTGTACATCCTCATAAATGATTTCATGCAGTGTAAGAGATCAGATCAACACCTTTAATCATCATTAATGATTATTTCAGAAACAGATCATCCATCCTATAATGTAGCTGCACCTTGTAAAGTTTACCGTAAATAATTATGTGTACAGGCATAATAGATTTCGTGTAATATTCATTAGACTGCTATTTCTAGATTCATGTAAACCATTGAGGCTGGTGGTAAATGTTGCTGCTCTCTCTACAGGTGCAGTATGTTTCCGTTGCACTGAGTGACATCTGTGCAGAGACCAAACAAATAAAACCTCTGGTAGAAATGGGTCACCCTTTGACTTCCTGTGTCTTTTGCAGGAGGGCTGAGGGGTGGGCATGTGAGCCGACGTAAGAAAGCGTGTGCGAGACAGCCTGAGTTGTGTGTGTGTAGCTCTGAGTGTTTACATGTCCTGTCAGGTGGTCCTGGTGGTGTGTGTGTGTGTGTGAGAGAGAGAGAGAGTGAGCATGTGTATTAGAGTGTGGTTTGACATTTAACTCTGACACAACCAGCGACATCCGTTCACCTCACAGAGAATTTACAATATTTAGCCATGTTGGTAAGAAACCACACAAGATGTTACTTTTTCATCAGTGTTTCTCCATCTCTTCTTTCCATTTCATAACGGTTTAACCCGTCACACGTCATACCCAAATGATGTCAAGCCTCTTCACTGAATTACACACAAAAGTAGCAATATTTGTGATAAAGAGAGCACTTTTATACCTGCTGAGCTTCTTGTTACTCAAAACTTTGTTACTCGATGGCCCATTAAATTGAAAAATTATGCAATCTAGTAGTATTTGCATCTGCCCTGCTCTAGTTGAAATACAGCACCAGAAGACGGCACACAAATGCAAGTGATTCATGTACAGTGCGGTAAATGTACTCACTGAATCCTCACAGGAGAAGGTACATGCTAAAAATTCTGCAATTCGAGTCAATATAGCGTCAACACAGTATATATATTACTGTTGGGTTATTCACTCAAATTAAAATGTGTTATTTTGACCAAGTGTTAGACACCACAAGCTCAGGTTTGACCTTGAAACCGCCACAAATGCATTGTTAGCTGTACCAATAGAAAAGACTGAAGTGTCTTTGATGCACTGCGTTGCTTCTGCCACTAGGCGACATGAGAAAACTTAACTAAACTGAACCAGGGAATCCTCTCTCCTCTCTCTGGGGTATGTTTAGTGTTAATGTTGTCTTGTCTGTACTACAAAAAGAAATCTAGCACCTCAATCATTTTACATTCATTCCCCATGCCCTGCCCTGATTCAGTAAATATGATGTTTATCTGCCGAGTACGCTGGCAGTGTCCATCGGGCGTTATTCCAGCTGGACGGCTTTGCAGTCTCAGCCTGTTTATGTTTCCTCTGCTTGCTCTGTCAGTCACCGAGGTAGCTTTGACCCAGCTGGCCAGAAGAGATGGAGAGAGAGAGAGAGAGAGAGAGAGAGAGAGAGAGAGAGAGAGAGAAAGAAGAAAAAAAACCTTGTAAATTCTGTAGAAAAACCACAGGGCTTGTTTTGGATCCAGCCCACAGTGAAATAGGAGGATGTGGGGTCGGGGCTGACTGTGTTTCACCCGACCATTGCTGTCAGACGGAGGAGAAGCAGCAGTCACAACCACCACAGGGGCCATATTGGAGAGGGCCAACATATGAAGGAGGTTGTACCAAAGCAGTGAGGATGACCAGGGGCACATCCACGAGCTTCTTCTGCACTATGACGTATCCATTTATACATAAAGATGTCAAGTCTATACAATTATAATCTTCTGTGATGAGAAAAGGATGCTCTTGTAGCAACTACAAGCTGTCAGTAGTGTCTGTTTTGTTTAAAGCAATAGTTTAACATTTTGGGAAATACGCTTATTTCTCATTTCTTATTTTTACTTTCTTGGAGAGTGCGCCAAACAGGAAGCTCGAGCCAGGAGACGGTTAGCTTAGCTTTGTTTAGCACAAAGATGGGAAAAAGTGTGGAAACAGCTAGCCTGGCTCTGTCAAACGCAAGCACCTCTAAAGCTCACTGACATGTCATATGTTGTTTGTTTAAACTGTACAATAACTGATGCCAAGCAAGCAGCCAGCGGAGACTCCAGGAGGTTACTGCTCCTTGCTAAGAAATAGTCCGACACACAGCCGCAAATTTGTCATTTTCGTATTTTTGTACAGAAACTAACAAGATATAACGTGTTAATTGGTGCACTGTGCATGTGCTGGCAGGAGGATTTTGTTACCTTTGGACAGAGCTAGTTTCACCCTGTTTACAGCCATTGTTCTATACTAAACTAACCACCTGTTGGCGGTAGCTTGATACTTAACGTACAAACATTGCGAGTGGTATCAGTCTCCTCTAAGTAAGAAAGCAAGTAAACATGCTTCCCAAAAGCTCCAACTATTCCTCTCAACGAGCATTACAGCATTACACTCCTGCTTGCAAAATGGCTTCCTGCCATCACAAAGAATCTATCTATGATCATTTTTAAAAATCAATTTACCTGTCAGTTTAATGCTGAGTCGTATCTAACCTCCTACAAGAAAAGATGTAACGTGGAGTTGCAGAATTCAGCAACTCTAGACAACCATCTTATTATAAGTCATCACTTTTTTCCTGGTAAAATGATAAAGACATGTGTGCATGCAGAGATGGATTCATAACCATTTGGGTCGCACAGGATGTGAGCATCAGATAGGTCAAAGCTGTTTATTCTGAATAGCTACAGTACGCTCACTATCCAATTGTCCATCTTCTTTGTTTTTCCTGAGCCGAACCACAAGAACGCTTTGAGGTCTGAAATTTCAACTCAACTCTGCTTTCCAACCTTGATGGCCCCATGATTGTGTCAGCCACTAACAATATGTTTTGGGGTGGAAAAAATGGGGGTGGGGTTGTAGGAGGAAATAAAAAATCTGCTTCAGGCCCTAAAAAGTCCCTAATCACCGTTTATTAGCACAGGAGAGCGCTGCTATCTGACCTCCTCCTGTTGATGGATTTAAATTGAAACCCATCCGCACTGCCACTCCTGGTCCTCCTCTGAGGTTTGGGTCAGTTTTATCAGCTGTAAAAATGAGCGGCTGTGCTGTGGTCAGCAGTCGCCAAACCCAGAAGAGTAAATGGTTCACCGGGAAGGTCAAAGGTCATGGGACTTTTACTTACACCAAGGTCAAAGAGAGGAAGAATGAGATGTGTGCAGTGGTACGGTGTTTGTGAGATGCTGCTGCTGCTGCTGGAGCTCATAAAACAGATACCAAACAGAGAGAAAGACTTCTGATTTACTGCGATGCCTCCAAATGAAACGCCACCTGAAAGAACAGCAGAGGAGGATCACTGGGGTCAGACAGCTGAATTATGAGCTCCACTGGGAAATGAGCGTCTGACTCCTAAAGCAAATGTTACAGAAAGATAGACATGATCAGCCTCAGGTGGTTTCAGACGAGTCTCTTAATAGTTTACATCAGCCTGAAAAACCAGAGGAATGTTCTCCTGATGTAACCGCGAACAGTCTATAAAACCTCAACCCACAGGACCCGACGGTGGTAATGTTCAACAGCTGTGTCTCATGTTGCACGTCTGCACAAGTCCTGCCTTATCCTCCTCTGGTTCTCTGACAGGACTGCGTTTTATATATAAAACAACGGCAACAGGGGGTATTTACACATATGTCTTGCTGCAAAAGGTTGATTTGTTATTGGATTAAAACGATGGCTCCCAACCAACACTGGGGTCGTTAGATCAATCTGAGGGGTCGCGAGATGATTAACAAAATAGGAAATAAGAAAAAACATACACAGTATGTATGTATTCATGTTTATTTTTTCCGATGAACCGATCAGAGAGGAGAACATCACTTTTCCGTCGCACTGCTCACAGACATGCAACCTGCGACCAGAGGCTCCCAAACGTAAACGGTGCTTCACTTAGAAAGAGTAGTTTGGCATTTTGGGAAATACGCTTATTTGCTTTCTTTCTCTAAGATGAGAAGGTCGATAGCACTACGGTAAACATGAAACTGCAGCTGGTTAGCTTAGCTTAGCACAAAGACTGGAAATAGGGCGAAACAGCTAGCCTGGCTCTGTCCAAAGGTAACAAAATCCACCTCTGAAGCTCACTGATGTTATATTGTTCGTTTGTTTCTAGTCTTTATGCTAAGCTAACCAGCTGCTCTACATTACCGGACGAAAGAGTGGTATCAATCTTCTAATTTCTCAGCAAAACAAATAAATGTTTCCCAAAATGTTGAATTATTCCTTTAAAGGGTCACAAGCCAAGAAGATCAAGGGCCACTGCCTTAAAAGATAATATGTGGCCCATTTAGAAATTCCACAGATAAGAGTGTACACACCACAGGAAAAAAAACTCTGCCTGGTTCATTTGGTTTGGCTTTCAGCCCAGCACATATCGCTCTCTGTGTTGGGAGACAGACGGCCGCTGTCAGAAGCATCTATGAAGCTAAACGGTTAGTGATGTTTTGGCAGTGTTGTGATGACACATGGTAAGGGTTTTCTGGGATCAACGGCTCATTTAATTAAATCTGTCCTGTGTCTTTTCATCTGCCTGGAGGTAGCGCTGGTGTTAATGATGGTCTGGGAACATGTGGATTATTTTGGTGTCCATGTGAGTGATTCATTATCAAATGATAAACCACTTGTATCTGTTTAAAAAAGACTCCTGAGGCCCAGAGCTGGAGGTTCCTCCTCCAACGTCTGTCACTGCAGCTTCTGTCCCTCAATGTAGCCCTTATTTTCTCTGGCATCTGCCTCTGTAGCAGAACATGATAGTCTTAATTCAGGTCTGGAAATACACATTATAGTCTCTCTCTCTCTCTCTCTCTCTCTGTGTCTCTCTCTGCAGCTGCAGCAGCTGGGAGGAATGGAGGAATTCAGCGCAGAGGAAATGCAGTCGCAGGGGGGAAGGACCTGGAGTTTAGAGACTTTGTGAGTAGACCCTGGAGAGTGATCCACCAGAGGTTTGCTCCGGTTATTGGCGATGGTATTATCCAGTCGAGAATGCATCACCAAACCTTGAAATCGTACACGCGGTTTGATCAGATGTAATATTTGGACAAGTCACTGGACAACTTTGGGCAAATGGAAGCATTTCAGAGCTGCACACTACATTTGCTCTGCCTGTAGGAGCTTCAGCAGTCAGATCAGGGTCACCGGGCCATCTTTCACAGGTGATAACTGCCCCCCCCCCCCCCCCCCCCCCCCACAGATGTTATAGTCAAATAAATGGACACACACTTGTTGCCACATCCTGTGTGAAACTAGGAGGGATCTGTAGGAAACATCTCACTCCCACAGAGAGAGAGAGAGAGAGAGAGAGGCAGGGCTGCTGAAGAGGAATCCCTCTCTCTCCTCTCTCCTCTCTCCTCTGTCTCCTCGGCGGACTGAAGCGGCTCCGGAGACGTGAACGAGGTGAGATCCATTCACATAAACATCTCAGTTATCCGTCGCATGAGCGCTGAGCGGCAGCGATGTGAGGATCATTTTGGATTATATATGAAGTCGGTGTGCGCTCGACCGGACCGCGCAGGGCTGCACCGGATCTTCTATGAATGCATGGCAATCTGCAAAATGTGTGTTAAGTAGCATAATGTTGTTTTCAGAGCGCCATTCCTGTTGAGACTTCACTAAACCTGGACTTTCAAGTTTATACTGTAAAAAGCGGAATTAATAGTAAATATACATATATATATATATATGTATGTATATATACATACATATATATATATGTTTACAGTAAAGTATTTTCTAAATATATGAGAGCCCAATATTTTGACTATTTCATGTAGGCTACAAGTTTCCAGTTCAATTGGGGTTTTCCAGGAAACCAGTTACATAATACCCCTGGTCAGTGTATGTGCCATATGAAACTCCCTGAATGGATTCAGTCTGGAAATCTCAACAGAAACTTGACACAAGCAGCAGATTTCCACTGCGAGATGGATGACATTAGATACAACACCATTAGGAACAACAATAATATTTTGATTGAACATCCACTGTGCAGCTGCAAAACTGCGGCTGGAAATTGGAAAACACACAGAAGTAGCTAGTGCACACAATTGTGAGAGTGTGGTAAACAAAGTATGTAGATGACAATCTCTCATCAGTTTCGATGTCTGAAATCCTCCAACAGCACTGAACTGTGCTTCTAAACAATTCTTCGATAGGGACAGCGAATTGAACTGTAGCAAGTACTGCCGCTGTACGTGGTGCGCCCCCCTGCTTTGCGTCATTTTGTAGTCGTTTTATGTCTCTTTGTAGTCATTTTGTGTCTCTTTGCAGTCATTTTGTGTCTCTTTGTAGTCGTTTTTTGTCTCTTTGCAGTCATTTTGCATCTCTTTGTGGTTGTTTTGTGTCTCTTTGTAGTCGTTTTGTGTCTTTTTAGTCGTTGTTTTGTGTCTCTTTGTGGTTGTTTTGTGTCTCTTTGTGGTTGTTTTGTGATAACAGTACATCAACTGGTTCCAGAGGTTTAGATTTACCATTTCATTACGTAGCTAGGGGACACCATCAGCCCAAGTTTAGTTTCTTCTGCTGATCACAGAAAGACTGCAACAGTAAATGTGTGTTTGAACATTTGGAATATCTGTAGTCTTTGTGGTCTTTTGCTGAGCCTCTAAGTCTAGTTGTGTATGAAGGATGCAAGTGTCAGTATGGATACAGCTGTCCTGTATAAACACAGCAGCACACACTGTTCCAGTTACAGTACACAGAGACCGGCTGATCACTGAGAGTCTGGCAGACAGCCATCACTTTTCCATTGAAAAATACTCTGCTTGGCTCTCAGTCCAAAAAAAAACCCCACGATACTGACTTTCTCTGGATAAAGTAAGCCGTGAAACCTCCCTGAGCTAATTGGTGATGAATTATGGGCAGCCTGAAGGGTCATTTTTCAGGTGATTTATGATCCTCGTAGTCCTGCCCTCTGCCATTATTTTTCCATTTTCTTTAAATCTAAGATTTGGATCAGAAGTGCATTAGTCAGTCTTTGTCAGCTATGTGGATATGTACGGGAAGAAATCTTTGCTTTTCATTTAAGCAACCAGTGAAATGTCACTGTGAATGCATGGCCAACTCAAACAAATATGCTGTTTTTGTTGCAAGACAGCTTCACTTTATTTGTTTTTTTCCACAATTCCTGACTCCCATTTCTTCTTTTTGGGGCATTAAATGTTTTCTCTGGCTCAAGGTCGAAGATTCCTCTTTCTCTTTTCCACTGCTCTGGGAATGACATTCAGGACACTTAATGATCTTATTCTCTAAGCAGCTGTTGAACAACTGATATTTTGGCTAGTAGGCATGTTTCACAAATCGAATGGAATGGCCTTCGCTACTGAGGATTTTCCTCGTTCTTTATGTGATTATTTTATTTTTCTTGTTAAAGAATTAAAATACATTTAAGTATACAGTCATGTACAATCATCTAATTGACAGAACAACCTAAATGTTTTATCACTATGGTAAAAAAAAAGCATTGAAATTATTCCCATTCAGTGAATTTTATCTTGAAGTTGTGTTTGATCAACAATCAAACAAAATCAGATCAATGGTGCCTAAAAACAACCTGTATCTCTTTATGTCTAAATAGCCTTTATCTCCTCCTGCTTTCATTACTTCCACTCTCCATTTTAAGATCAATCTAAACTCTGTGGTTTTGCTCCCTCTTAAACAATATTTCAGATCTTTTAACTCCACGTTCTGCACCACAACCACTAAGATCTGTTGACCAAAAGCCTTTAAAAGTTCTGCAGTCAAAGCTAAAGAGTCCAAAACGTCCAATCATGTGGTATTGTCTGTTCTTACTGTAGGAACAGCTATGTTGGGTGTTCTCGTCCTTCTGTCCCTCACCCCCCTGGTGGCCCCGGTGCCTCCTCCGAGGGCTCCTCCCGTCGCCTGCAGGAACTGCTGTGATCATCTGGAGCCACCAGAGGGCAGCGGAGCCCAGCCTCCCACAGGAGGGTTCATCCACGTGCCAGAGGTCCGCACCTACATCAACATGACCATCCTCAAAGGTACTATATCTACAACAGTGTGGCCCGTGTTCGGCGTCACGCCACATAGCAGCATTTGCAGACCCCCAAATACTACCTATGTCTTTTGGTTGATGTAGTTTGGCCATTAAAGTTAACATATGCTGATTGTCAGGCAGAGATTTTAGAATATTTCAGAGCAGGTTTTCTAAATAATGCAGAAAAACGTCATATTTTGGAGAAACTGAAGACTTTCAGAACATTGGGGTTCACTTTATGAAAGGGAAAAAAGTAGGAAGGAGTCTCGTGTGGCAAACACAGAAAACATAAAGGACTCAGCTCCTTTTCTACACATGTTCATGAAGCCATCCAGGTCATTGGACAGCTGAGCCAAACTCTCTATATAGTTGAAAGAAAGCTCCAGCCTTTATACCCAAGTATCCAACAGGTAACCCCAAAACACATCAAGGTGGCTTAGTAGTTAATAATCACCTCATCTCAAATTGTCAACTCTTCTTTTGTTCTGTCTTCTGTAAGCATACTTTTAATGTCTTTCTGTCTGATGGTATGGTTGATATCACTCTGTGCAGGTGACAAAGGAGATCGTGGTGACAGAGGAACACCAGGTAAAGCTGGAAACGAAGGCCCTCCAGGCTCCAGAGGTCCCATGGGCTCAAAAGGCACTAAGGGCCAGGCAGGTCTTCCAGGAGACCCCTGCAAAGTCCAGTACTCCGCCTTCTCCGTCGGCCGTCGCAAATCCCTCCACAGCCTGGAGTCCTACCAGGCGCTCGTGTTTGACACAGTCTTCGTCAACAAGGACGGCCACTTCGACATGTTCAAGGGGACGTTCCTCTGCCACATCCCGGGGATCTACTTCTTCAATGTCAACATTCACACGTGGAACTTCAAAGAGACGTATCTGCACATCATGCAGAACGACACAGAGCGGGCCATCGTGTATGCCCAGCCCAGCGACCGCTCCATCATGCAGAGTCAGAGTCTGATGCTGGAGCTGGAGCTGAGCGACGAGGTGTGGGTCCGCCTGTACAAGAGGGAGAGGGAGAACGCAATATACAGTGATGATGTAGACGTCTATATCACCTTCAATGGATACCTCATCAAAGCCAGCGTAGAGGGGAAATGAATCAGAGAAGACGAGGCTGAAGATTAGACTGTTGGGTTCAACATTGAACTGACATGGGAGCAGAATGCAATTCACTGTAAAACTGTTCTCTGCTTACTTTTACTTTTAGCTAGATAAAAAGACGCTCAGCATGCTCCACCGTGGTTGCAGGAGAATGAGCAATACCTCTATGATAAAATGTGATTTAAAAAACACAAATACCTTCTTTACCCCATTAGAAAATTTAGTTTCATTGTGTCTCATTGGTTGATCGTGGTTTCATTAAAGGAATAGTTCAACATTGTGGAAAATATGCAAATCAGTTTTCTGCCTGAGAGTTGAGATGAAGAGATTGATACCACTCTCCCGTCTGTATGGTAAATGTGAAGCTGCAGCTAGCCGCCGGTTAGCTTAGCTTAGCATAAAGACTTGACACGGGAAAACAGCTAGCCCAGATTTGGCAAAGTGTGCCAAACAGCAGCCTCTAAAGCTCACACTTTGATATGTTACATTTTTTGATTGTTAAATCCATACAAAACCGCAGTGTAAAAACAACAGTTTGTTGTTTTACAGGGTTTATGTGCCAGACCTTGTATTGCCCAGGAGCAGAGACAGCTTGACATTTTTACACTTTGAGATATAACATGTTAATCAGTAAGATATTGTAACCTTCAGACAGTGCCAGGCTAGCTGTTTCCCCCTATTTCCAGTATTTATGCTAAGCTAAGTGTACTAGCTTGAGTGGGGTATCAAACATCTCATCTAACTCACAACAAAAAGCGATTAAGTGTATTTCCCAAAATGTCAAGCAGGATATGCTAATGTTAAGAAAATTAAAACTGAACGATTTACCAAAATTGAAAGATGGCTGATGTTTAGTATTCTCAGAAACTAAGCAATGGTTTATGTAATAGGATATGGTAAAAGAAAGTCCACTCAGTGAGTTCACTGAATCATAATGTGGACTGGTGCTGAGTTTTGTATGTGGTGCTAAAACACGGTGCTAACTGAACTTTGTTGTGTATTAAAGTTGAAGTTGAGTTTGTGAAACTGCAGAAAGCCTTAAGTTCTCTCTCAGTAAGATTTAATGCCTCGGATTGACTTGGATATTTTATTGACTGAATTTTGTTTTGCTTTTAAATTGTACTTGAATACTAAACAAGTTTGCCAGAAGGTGCTGATTATCCTCCCGCGCTCCCTCACTTTTTCTTTTAGTATCATGTAAATATAAAGTGAATAAAGATAAACCAACCAAAGCCAAAATGCAACATGAAGCAGTTATAGGTTATCTGATAAGTCAAATATGAATAATTTTAAATAAACTCATGTCAACAATGACACAATTTCCTGCAATTAATACAGATATGATCAACATTAGTACTAACATGACTATAAATGCCATTATTGATACTACAAAAGAACAAATTATAAATATGGGGTTAGTACAATTTGTTTCTAATTGCTTCAAATCAGTGGCTTAGATTTAATGTGACTTATTGACCAGAAGTATTGGTATGGTATCATATCTACCTTGACATGTGTTTGTTTGTGTTTGTCTAGTTCCTTACTGTGACCACAGGAGGGCAGTAAACACTAACGGTTCAGCTCCAGCGGGTGTAAAGGCAGAAACTAAAAATACTCTTATTTGTAGTAATCACACAAATGTAGTGTTTGTATGTGGTTTGATCAATAATGATTATACTGACAATAACACTGTGTTTTAGCCACAAATGTAGAACGTTGTTCAGCGTGACCACTGGAGGGCAGTGTACACTTGTGTCATGTTTGTTTGACATGTCAATTTGCAACACAGTCACACTTCCAGTGAAAAACTTTCAAAATAAAACAAGCAATACAGACAGCTGTGCTTCTGTTTATTTGACAGCTTACAGTTGTTAACACCATCATTGATACCTCTAAAAAGCCACTGATGGCTGTGTGTCTGGCAGCGTATTTTGTTTTTCTGCCCGTTAGTGAACGCAGCTTTTCAGTGTGTTTGATGTGTTTTGTGGTACACGTTTGTATTTGTGAAACAAAGGTGGCGCAAGGAAAAATAACCTTCGTGCACCACTGCAAAGACCTTTGGAAGCGTTGGTGGATGGGAAGCCAGTGAGGGATCGCATCCATGTTGCAAATCTTGGTCTGTTGCCTTGAGGATACCATTGAGATTGTGGGGTAATTAACTGGTTGCCCTCCCACATTCCAGTGTTTTTGTGTTGTAGTTTGAACATTATCCTAACTGTTTTTTTGACCCCATCAGCTTTCTGATGACAGTTGTTTGGTGTCTCACATGTGTGTGTGGCAGGTTGGCATGTTAACTTTTCAGGCGTAAACATCCAGATTGCTCAAATTGGCAGCATTTCCTGTTAACATTTTTGTGGGCTGCGCTGGTCCAATTTTCCTTTCCTGTTGTCCTGATTATGATATTTCCCTCCCCCATCTCCACAAGGCCAGTCAGTCCTCACTACACAACGTGACTATTCTGCTTCACGACGTTGAGACAATACAGTGATGAATTCTTCTCCGAGACATCTCATAATATGTTCATTTTGCATTATCTAATATGAAGTGTATCATGTCATATCATATAATACTGAGATAGAATAGTCCATTCATTCATTCATTCACTTGAGATTTGCACAAAGAGAGACTATTAAATTTCCCATCATGCCCCACAACCTTTATTTCTCTTGTACAAAGACCAGATGATGCACGACACCACAATGCTGATGAAATTGAATGAATCCTTTGCGGTTTTTACCATGTATGAGAGAAGGAACAAGTTTGTCAGACTGCTTTATGTGACTTTATGTTTAACAAAAACATGAATCACAAAAATAGATTTGGGATTTTTGGTCTGTGACACTATTGTGAGGAATCAGCATGAGTCAAAAAGTCAAACTGTAACCTTCATGAAGACCCATTAACACTGCAAGACTGATTTTCCCTTTACAAAAGCAGCGTGTGCTCAGAGGTTTTTATTCTGCCAATAAATAAACTGTTTCTTTTTGCCGTACAAAACAATTCCATCTTACAGTCTTGTTGTTTGCACTTTCAAAGCAAAAAGAGCCGAGAACAAAACTGCTGACATGGTTAACATCAGGACAGTAACATAAGAAAATAAAGAACATAATAAAAAATGAAAAAAGAGATGAAAATCTGACTGACTGACAATCCAAACACTGGTGAGGTGGGAGTGCTTGATGACAAGGTGTGTTCTCACGTTTTTTCTTTTTTTGCTTAGCACAGACTTGCTTTTCTGTGTGTATATTCAGACCTACATGAAAAAAAAACACGTGAATAGTAAGTGATAATGACAGACCTTTGGGGAAACCAGCCGTTAATGCTAAGTAATTCCTTCCTATCCAGCTGAGTCATTGAGGAGTCAAAGTTTGATTAAAATAAAAAACAATACAGGAAAATACTGCATATTTTGTACACTGATACAAATCAAAAGGCAGTGAGACAACACTGAGTCAATAGTGTGAAAATGTACATCTTAGAGACTTGCAGAACAACGTGGCACACAGCATGTCCACGACATCACATACAGTACAAACCACACAGTAATCCTGCGTGCTAAATGATAACCGGAGCAACCCACTGGACACGAGCACACAGTCCTCACAGCTTCGTGAATCACACAATGTCCCATGAAGACATTTCTGCTGCAGGGCTCTGCTGTTTCCTATTCTTTCCAAATCATAATCAAAACACGACAAACAAGGCCCAGTATATCAAATATACCTCCATACAGCTCTGACTGTATTGTATTCAAAGTAAAAATTAAGTCCTTCTACAAAAATACTTTTTTGCGATGTAAACGTTTGCAACCAAAGGCACTATCTTATTTTCCCCACTCTTCTCATAGAAAACATCAACAACAAGCCCAATCCATGCCCAGATTATGATGTGATTAATCCCTGCTCCAACCATGATCAAACCTTTACTTGGAAACTCTTGGCACACTGAACATAGCCTCATCCCGCACCAGCATTAACACAACTTTGTGGAGTGACTTTATCTTTGCAGCAGCACTGCACACACTGAAAAACGCTCCTTGTTGGCTCCACGTAATGCGCTCAGCTCCTTGCTACAAAATACTTTGTCCCATGAAAATGTTGCAGTCTCCGGGGGTTACCCAATGTAGTTCAGTGTTTGTGCGTGAAAACACAAACGTGATGAAATGCTGACGATAACACCGACATGGTAACAACAAGCAATAACAGACAATGTTCCCTTTGGAAAAAGTCTCTGTTCAAACACACAGAGGATCGCCTGCGTACATCCAGCTGAGATGAAAACAGAAGAATGCTGAAACTCCAGTTTTATGTCTCAAAGACAAGCGGAGACAAATCCCGCCATGCTGTCTAATGTTCGCTGGAGCTGCTGTGCTTCTATACGACGAGGCTACAATGTGGCATGTAGATCATGCTGGTCAAATAAAGCCAGCTGAAATGTTCCCATTAATATCATTTAATGGACTTCTTCTCCACGCTGAAACCTACAGTAATGTTCCAGGTCTGAAGAAGCGGTAGGGTTTGTTGTTAAGGTGGTGCAGTATGTGTTTTATGTAACATATGAGTCTTAATCTGTGTATTTATGAGGTATACGAGAATCCTACCTGTTTCTGATGTTGATAGCTGTCATTAGGATGTATTTTCAACATAAAAGTCCCTTTCATGCTTAACATAAACATTGCACTTGTGAAATAAATTAGATGACAACACTCTAGTGCAACTACGCTTAAAACTAGTCTAGTATCACCTTGTTTTAAATAATCGCCCAAATCTCTCGTCCCCTGCATCTGTGGGTTTCTATGACATCACTTCGGCTTGGGTTCAAACATCCTGCTACAAAGCCTGTGTGATCATCACAGTTACTGTGGCGTCACACATGACGGGCGAGGCGTGACATCAAAGACACTCAGCGTGGCGTTTTGAGTTGAGGACTATACTGAATGTGCAACACATTCAGGACACGTGCTGTTTGCAAAACCCATACCTCACTCGAACTCATGTGCTTCTTGTTATCGTTGTGATTTAAAAAGAAAAACAGTAATGGATAATGGCTATTACCTGCCGCCACCTCATTAGTGTGCTTCCTTAGAGCAGTGAGTGTCCTTAATGTGCACATTCAGCGTAGAACAGACAAGAACACATCTGCAAAGCCCAGAACAAAGGGAGGTGTCACTGTTGTTGGAGTGTAGTATTATTTCATAACATAGAAAACATTGTGTGTGTGTGTGTGTGTGTGTCTGGTTTTGTAGAAACACGTGTCACTCGTTGAGGATCGAGTCTGGTCTGTCGTAGCCAAAGAGCCTGAAGTCAGGTTCATACAGCTTGTAGAGTTCTCGCCGCGCCTCCACAGGCACTGTGCTGAACCAGTCGGCCTCCCAGCTGCTGGCGGTGAGGTTCCTATGGGAGGTGGGGAACTCCACCACATTGTCCACCCGCAGCTGGCGCAGGAGGTGCTCGGCATCATCCTCTGCCGTCTCCAGGTGGCCCACAAAGTCATACTGAATCTGGCATGGGTGGCAGAGCCGATACACCTGCCGCCAGTGCTCATTAAAGGGCATCTCCTTCTCCGTCTGAGGGTCCAGGAGGTACTGGATGAAGTGGGAGAAGGAGGGGTGGATGCCCACGCCAAACGCCTCGTCCACAGAGGCAGGAGGTGTCGGCTGGTTGGCATAGCGGCGCAGCATGATCTGTGCAAAGCGCCGATAGAAGTCCTCATTGCGCAGCTCGAATTTATTCCGGTAGGCGGAGATGAGGCGCACAAAGGGGTCCCGCACAAAAAGAAACTTGGTGTACTTCTTCAGCTTCACCTTCAAAAATGAATTAAAATTCATTGAACATATAGCATGTTATTACCACACATATAGTGGACAACAAATTGAAATGGTGAACGCAATTAATAATAAATAGAGCAACTAATAACATGCTTAAGGAGATGACAGAGGGCTCTATAGCTTAGAGAAACACTGTGTGGCGAGTGACTTTTTGTGAATATTTGACTTTTTTTCATAATTCTGTGGCCAGAAGCGCACAGTGACGCAGCTGGAAACAGGCTGGTTTCACTTGTGACCTCTGCATCATGGTGCTCTTGTGATGGCAAGCACAGTCTGGAGCACTTCCACCAAAAAAACATCTCAAAGCAATAAAACTGATGTCCTTGTGTGGGAGGCACAGAATCATCAGGAGTGAATTTAAGCAAGCAGATTTAATAATATGATATTGATATCGTTATATGACACTAGCACAGGTAGGGTAAATCTCTCTGTACCAGGGCTGAGTGCAGAGAGATGCTTTGCTAGATAATAATAAAACATCAGGCAAAAGCAAAGCACGTCCTGTAAGAGGAGCACACACACCGGTGACACTGTACTTAATGGTTTAGCAGGTGTCACTTTAACAACAATTTACTAAAATACCAAATAGCTGCAGCTGTAAAGCTCTGAGGAAAATACCAGTTCACCAGCACAAAGCCTCACCTTGCACCGTGCAAAAATGAATGCATTCAATTAACTATTTTCTTATTATTATGCATTATGGTGCACAATATAGTACAGTATTTGAACAGACCTTCATGAGGTGCTTGGCGAACTTGCCGTAACGTTTCCAGAACTTGTTGAAGGTAAAGTGCATGCTGCTGTTGTGGACCAGGTCCCTGGGGATGGCCAGCGGGTCTCTCTGCGGAACGCCATCCCGCAGCAGGCTTTCACTGAGGATTATCATGATGCGCTTCCAGTTACTGCACGCTACCTGAGAGAGCGAGGGGGGGGGGGGCACATGTCAAAGTATGATATAATAATAACGTTTGTGTGTGTGTGTGTGTACAGATTAGACATAGACATACGTATCTGTTTCTTGCTTGGTCATGTGAAAAAACTGCAACATAGTGTTCCAGCTCTTATTTACCATTTATTGAAAAGAGCATGAATGTCACCATAAATGTTATTAGAAGTGTTTGATAGCTTTGTTTCTGTGAGGGCGCCATAAAGGCTAATTAAGATGAAAGAAACAGTTGAAAGCCAGCAGTATGAGGGCTTATGAGAACCTTTACCATGTTGAACATTTGCATCATACGTAAAGTAAATTTAATGTGAACAAAACAGTAAAACATGCAGGCGTTTGCCTACCTTGGGAACATAGCAGTAGATAATACCATGCCTGTCGTCCACAATGAGGTGATCAAGGTCCTTGTTGGGAATGTCGTCAAACGAGCGGTTTTTGCCAGGAAACACCACGCTGTCATTAGCACACATCTCCTGAAGTAACCTCCGCCGCTGCTCCTGATTTGGTAAAGCACAGACACACTTTAATTCCAGCGCCAAAACAAAAGCATAGAAATAAATGAAAGGATAACTAATTAAAGGAGACATGCAGGAATTCAAGTATTTTATTGGCATTTATATGGAAAGAAAAGATAGACAGAAAGATGCCCAGTCCTGTACATACAATATAAGAATGTTGAAATCCAACTTTGGTTTTTAGGAGTTCAGTCCAGTTTCAAGTTATTGCAAGTTTTTCATGAATCCATCAATATTATAAGGCTTTAAAGCACACAGCTCCTTTTATTAAATGTCAGGCTCACATTATTTGGATAAGAGGAGCTGGACATTTTGACTTTTACAGCGGGAAAAGTAAAGGTGGAACTAATGACGTCTCTGTTCTGTTTACGTGTCCTGTTAAGCCTGAGTCAGCATGCAGCTGCCTCACTAGCATAAATGGAATGCAGCCCTTATGAATTTTAATGCTTTTCCTGCTATGACATGTCAAAATGTCTCCTGTGAAAAGGGCTTATGCATTGAATAAAGCCAGCCCACCCTAACAAACATGTAATACTACAAGAGGCGATAATAATAATAATAACTTCAGATATTAACCTGTCTCTCACGGAGCTCTGTTGCCACTGGAGTCAGGTGAATCTTCCACTCCCGCCGCGGTATGTACCGTTCTTCTGCTTTCTCTGATTGGTTACTTGTGTCAGCGGGGGCGGGGTCTGTGGGCTCGCCAGTTCCTGGCTCTAAGAACTGGTTAACAAAGGCGTCGATGTCGGACAGGAAGGACGGGGTTCGGGAGGTTTGAGGCCTCTGCTGTGGAGGTGGGTGCGGGACTTTGGGGCCCGGCGAGACGGGAGTGTGCAAATACAGGTGGGAGGCTCCGACGTCATCCCAGTAGATGATGATCAGAAGGATCATGAAGGCAGAGCCCAGGACGACAAAAATGCGGAACATCCTGGATGTTCCCATGGTGACTGTTGCTTGCTACAGGATCACCATAGCAACTGACTGTGACTTTACAGGGCGTGTCTACAGCATCACCATGGCAGCAGATTGAAATAGTTACCTGGGTCTTTTTACGTGATCACCAGGGCGACAGATTAAAGTTATAAGGCTCTTCCTACAGGGTCACCATGGCAACAGAGTCAAGGTCCAGGAGCTCTCTCTCACCATGGCGATAGGTAGATGGCAGCTATAGCAGAGTCGGTGGTAGGATGGGGCTTATCATGATGCTGGTGCACTGCAGGAGTGTTAACTGGTGGATTAACTCTCACCTCTGCTCCATGCCTGCAGCACCCTGCGCACACACACACAGAGAAAACCAACGTTATATATATATATTCCATCTTTCTCACAGTCAAATAACAACTTCCATTTCTAAAATCAGATAATGTGCTTGCCTCATCGCTGGCTGGCATATCGACACCAAAAAAGAAGAAAGAAGAAACCGTGACACACACACAAGCCAGAAAAAAAGGGGTTCTCAGCAGCATAGAGAACAAAGACACGTTAATGTCAAACCAAGTTAAATGTAAAGTATAATAACAGACCAGAAGTGTTCACGAGTGTTGCTGAATTCCTTGTGTTTTTAAATTCCTCCTATTCAAGCACCTAGGTAGAGACTCACACTCACTAACCCTCTCAAAAGCAAACAGATTTCAAGATTACAAAGGAAAATCTTTTGTGTGAGCATGTGAGCGAGATGTTCTTGCTCTTCTGTTCATACAAAGTGCTTGAAAACTAGTGCAGAGTGAAAAAATCTCACACTTTATTGGGTTCAAATTTCTGACAAGGCATGAACTGAATTTCTCCTTCACCTCCCTGAGTTGACTTAACTCCCACTCACAGCAGTAAAATCACAAGTGGTTGTCAAATGTCTGCATGCCAGGGGGCTCTGCATACCAAACAGTAATAACTTTTGCATTGAACAAGCATCCCGCTGTACCCATACAGGCTTCCTATGGATTATGGTACAGCATCGGCACACTTTAATACTGGAGCACCCCTGAGGTAATAAAAGCCCCTATGTTAGCAACCTTTGAAAGAGGGCCAATAGAAAATATTTTACACACCTAACCAAGATACGCTCTGTATGTAGACAGACACACTGAAGCTGACTGTTCTCATGCAATGCATAGAATAGACTTCATGGAAAGCTACAGAAAGATCGCCTGAAGACGAATACACAGTGTCTGTTCTACCTGTGGCTTATCTCAGTCACAATTCATGTTCCTTAATCCCACTTGTTTATCTCCAGTCTATCTTTTCTTTCCTGTGCAGTGAAAAGTGGCAGGACGTCACTTTTCCACTCCGACACTCTTCTAAATTTGGAGCGCTCGTGCAACAGTCCTCATATTATTTCTTCTTTCCTGAAGCTAAGAGGGGACCATTGACATGGAAAATCATCATTCCCCTCTCCAGAGGCTGCAGACTACGCTCCTCTTCCTCTCTGCACACCAACGGATTTACTGCAGCCCTATAACGTACATCATAACAGACATATCAGGGGCAGAAGATATTAATATCTTCTGTCAGCAGTGGAAGCTGGGAAGTGAATTTACTCAAGTACTCTAATTAAGTACAATTGATGCGTTTGAGTATTTAATTTTATACTACTTTATACACTACAATTCAGAGGGAAATATTGTATGTTTTAATCTACTATATTTATCTGACTGCTATTGTTACTAGTTACTTTACAAATTAGGATTGTAAATAGAACACATCTAACACATCTAATGAACTGTGATGCATGCTTATGGATCACACTATCCAACAGTGTGTGAAGTAGTTATTAGCTCCACCTCAACCAAATACAACAGTAAAAGGCTACTTACACATTCATCGGTATAACAAAACATAATATAATTATAACTATTATATAATTATATAACTAACAAGTATTTCCATTGTTTGGTTAATGAAATATCAATAGAACTGAAAAAAATCTCATCACAACATCCTAGAGCCCACGGTGACTATTAATCAATCATATAAATAGCCAAGTATATTATTTCTACTTTTACAGAAGCAGCTACATCATGTCAAGAAGTTCCAATGCAATGTTACGTCGCGCTGCAGGCTATTAATTACTACATCTTAGTGGTTGTTGCCTCATAAATCGTCCACGTTTGTTGTGTTTACCACCGGTGTCACACCAGCCGTGTGCGCCACCGACAAAGTCCCAAAAAAGCAGCTCGAGCTCAGCCGGCGACAGATAAATCACACCGTCCTGCCCGCAGCAGCCGCCAGCGGATGCCAGACCGGACACAATGTAGCCTTTGACTGGAGAGCAGCGCCGCGGGAACGGGCTGTTCCTCACACCGGGGGGGCTTTCGGCATGTGGCTCGGTTCATTACCGCGTCGCGTGGAGCCTTTAGGTCAAATTTACGTGGAGACAATGCAGCGCGGGAGAAGAAAGCAACGAGCTTCCGTACAGCCTGTGGTTTCATCAATATACGCTGCCTGTGTTTGTGTGTGTGCCTGCAGCGGTATCTAGGTGTCAAAGTGTTGCTCACCATTGGAGCAAAAGGCACGCGCAAAAAAGCCTTCTTGCTACCGAGAGGTGAAATGTTACGTCACTTTCAACCGTTTCTTGTTAACAATAAGAAAGACGAGTAAACAAAACAACACCTTCTCACCTCTTTTCGTGCCCACGAGCTCCCAGCGCCGCGTCAGCCCAGCCTGCCTGTGATGCACGAGAAACCGTTTTTTTTTTCTTCTTCTTGGAGATGGAGCGGGAGCACGCAAAGCACCGCGAGAGTTTGTAGCTGATGTTTCTGCAGAGTGAGCTCATGGGGGGGGAAAAAAATCACTTTTCTGGGTCAGCTCCAGCATAACATGTCTCTGCTCTGGGATGATTCATGTAGACAGTCTCTCCCCCCACGCTCCCCCCTTCCCTCACTGTTTCCTCCCACGGGAGCCGCGTGCCGAAAATAACTTGCTGCACCTGCAAAAACAAATGTCATCTTCACTCAAAAAATGGGACCAAAGGAATGATAATAAGGAAATGTGGCTGTGGGGATCTGTGTCTATTTCTGTTACCTCAGACTGACGCGCCTAAAATCCTGTTATCTGTGAACTCTATTCATCCTGTGACATCAAACATAGCAAGGAGCTCATACCCAGCAGCTGATTCACACACACACACACACACACACACCATCATCTGCTTTCAATCAGTGTCACACTTTTCACCCCCACTCCTGATTTTACTCTCAGTGCTGTGTTCTCATGAAATGTGAAAATACTCCACTACAACTAAAAGTCCTGCATTCAAAACCTAAAAGTATTGAAGTATAATCATTTTGTTTTCACTTGTATTTACTGATATCGTCTTTATTATTGTCAGTATTTTGTCAGCTATTACTGTGAATGTGTTTGCCGTACGACACACACACACACACACACACACACACATTACACGAAACTATGGACTTTCTTTGTTTTTGTTCACCTATTGAATTACTAAAAATATTAACAATTTATTTTTTAAAAAGTAACTGACATTCTTTCTGTCTCTTTTCAGATTATCACCACCACCTCTGGACTGAACTCGTCCGATGTCATATTGTAGGTACAGCAACTCCTTTGCCCTCGTGTTAGAGATGCAGGCTTATGTCTGAATGTTTGCCTACAGAATATTGTTAAAAAGAAAGACAAATCAGTTTTTGGTTGTAGCTGAAACTATCAATATGGGGTCAGAAAGTGAGCTGGATCACTTCTCCTTTCTCCTGTTTGCAGATAAGGAACCATGTTGGCTGCCTGATCCCTCTGAACAGGTCGATCCCCGCTAACAACAAGCACATGTAAAGGAGGCTTGCCTGGAGACATGAAGTTGTCCTCAGTGTGTACTCCATTCATCAAGCACTTTTTGATGTGACATGTTATTTTCCCCACAGACCGTAGCCAAGATCTTTATGTTTTGTTCTCTTTGAGAGTGTTTCCTTAAACTGTGGGCCAGGATCTGAACAGGGGCCAGTCACGTGGGCTTCTACATTACACCACACTGTTCATAGAATAGTGTGATATTTTGGGAAATACACTTATTTGCTCTCTAGACAAAAGATTGATACAGATACGTTAAATATGAAGCTACAGCCAGCAGCTGGCTAGCTTAGCTTAGCATAAGGCCTGCAAACAGGGAGAAACAGCTAGCTTGACTCTGTCTGAAGGTAACAAAATAGGTTTAGGGTTACCAGCACCTCTAAAACTCTCTAATTAACACGTTATATCCTGTTTGTTTAATCCGTTAATCGTTTTTTACGGTTTGATTTTTGTTCAGATTAAATAAACAAGGTATAAAAATGGCATTAGTGACCTTTGGAGGTGCAGATAGGTTGACTTTATTACCTTTGGACAGAGCCAGGCTAGCCGTTTCCCCCTGTATCCAGTCTTTGTGCTAAGCTCATATTTATCATACAGACATGAGAGTGGTATCGTCCCTCTCATGTAACTCTTGGTAAGAAAGCAATTACCCAAAATGTCTATTCCTTTAAACAGTCAACGTGTTGAGGGTGGTACAATCACATAACACAGTATGACACATCATAGTTCCTGGCAAACTACACATCTGTCCTTAGCTAAACATGTTTATGAACGCCTGGAATTGTTGATACTGTGAACTGTATTCTCCTCTGTATTCAAAACTGCTCAAGTACACATGAAACGGGATAGTACTCTTATTTGTGCCTGAGTCGGTTATTAGTCATTCCCATTTCTTACACATTACTTAAGTGAAACACAAATTCAGTCTGAAGAAAAGCCAAGTTTTTGATGTCTGATCTTTCAGAACTATTCCCAGGACTGTGATCAGCAACAGCATGAAGACCAGGCTGCAGACTATTGATAGGAGGATAAGACACAGTTACAAAAATAATATGCACCGAACAGAATATCAAAAGTCTGCCCAGAATAAGCAGAGCTTTTCTTGTCAAAGATTTACACTCTTCTTTCATCAAAAGATTAATAGTACAGCATTTTGTTGCCTTTTTCTTCATGCCATTTTAATTGTGTCTGGATCATGAAGCTTTTATATCACTTTGCAGAACCTGAAATGAGATTCCATGTTTTATTACAGATTCAGACACTGGAGGAGCTTCTGCCTCAGATCGAACTCGAAAAACAAAGCAAGGTCATTTAACGTTCCTCTAATCCTTCTGCAACATTGAACGCAACGTTAACCATAATGCAGCCATGAGCGTATGTAACCCTGGCTGCATTATTTTGTGAAAATATGAATGGGATAGTTTGTGTTATGATTAAACTACGATAAAGAGGTATTTTACATTCATATGCATCTCTACATCCACCTGACCATGGCCTCTCTGTCCTGTCTCTGTGTTCAGAATTTAAAATATTTGAAATAACATCAGAATTTATTTATTAAAGGAAGTGGTTTCTTGAGGATTGCTTTTCTTTTTTCTGAATGTGTTCTGCGTACCATCTGCTGCGGAGGTGTTTGAAAACTCTTTGTGTAACACCGTTCACACTATAACTACTACCATATGGATCCCCTGATATACTGCATTCAAGAAAGTTTATATCACCACTGAAAACAACAAAATAATTAATAAGAACTGACACTCATTACTTTACAACATATATGAACAAGTTCTAAAAACAAGAAAATAATAGATTAACTGAACATAAGAACTGCCACCAAAAGGAACAGGTGACATTAAAAAACTTGACAAATATATAGCAGGTTATATCAATACTTAAAACTATTTAATTATAATGACATATCTCAAAACCATTCTTTTTACATAAAAACAAAAGCTGTTAAAAGGCAGATGTATGGAGTTAAATCCTGGCCAATAGTTTTGATAAAATTATAACTGAAAAACTAAAATTGACAGTGAAAGTTACATTTTGATCTTTGACTCTGAAAATTACAACAATGTATTCAAAATAAAAATAAGTGTAGGAAAAGTTTTTTCAGTTTAAACATAATTTTGATTCAATTCTAGAATTCTTTTGAATGAATAATTCATTTTTATTTTTCACCTTGATAGAATCTTTAATATATAGTTGCAACTAACCTGTCCAATCCATAAAAACTTTGAGCGGGTTAGAAATAATAAAGCAAAAGAGACGAGGACAGAAGATATTGTTTTGGGACAACCCCCATATTCATGTTGTATAGTTAATATGAACCTCTCTGTTGACATTAGACAGTGTGACTCTGTTGGGGCCTGTTTTGAGCAAGTCACACACACGCACACACACACACACACACACACACACACACACACACACACACACACAGAGCATGAACACACCAGAGTACAAAAATATTACAAAAACAATCTCAAGAGAAGAAAAAGAAGGTGCAGTTGGGATTATTTGTAACATCATTTTAAGCACTGAGGGACACACCATGTACATAGTCATATTACATTTCATTGTGTTTATTACTTTCATATATTTTATTACTTTTTGATGGATTATTACATTTTACTATACAAAACAGTGAACCTATAGTAGAAGTAGTATAAATATTAGCCTCTGTATTCATGCTATTGACTAAAGTAAGGCTGGTACAGTGTTTTGGGTTTCTTACATACACTATGTGGCTGATATGCGCATTTCTGGGAATACTGCATATTTCTGTATGCATGTCTCTGCTGGCAGATGAGGAGATTATCTGACTCCCTTATGAAAGAGGTTACTAAATCTAAATCCCCCATGGCCTGCCCATTTTTGTCAAATTGAACCTTCTGGTGGCCTTTGAAAAAACAGTCTAAACACTGATTTATAAGCTGCAGAAATCAACAAAGTGACCAGAGCAGTGCAGGTTTACTGAGTTGTAGATAATATTGCCAGAAAGCGTCTATTTACATGAGACTATGTTTCACATTTGAAGGGGTATTTGGGGGTTTTGCCCAGCAGAGTTATCCAGTTGACTGATGATCAGTTCATCATAAAAGTTCACAGCTGAGTTTTAAACTCAGTGAGCTTGGATGATATTTTGCTGACGGTTAAGCTATTTTAAAACTTAAAATGACGCATATTTGCATGAAATGCAGTGTTGGCAATCAACAGCTTCAGTGCAAATAGCATTAGACATGAGCTTCAAAGGCACAATTCATGATGTAATAAAAATGAAAGAGTGGCGCCAAACCTCAAATCACGATTGGAACCGACTACCACATCTGAATAACAGGCCTTTTAAAACACAGACTGACACCAGCCAAACACTAAAACCGAATCTAATGTTTAGTTAATGTATGAAGAACCTTGGAGCCCAACCTGGGGGTCGCCACCCCCAAAAAGGGCCGTGAGATGATCACCTACGTAGAAAATAAGTATACAAATAAATTGTGCTGCACAAAACCTTGTTTATTCTTCAGACTTTTTTTTCTCCAATCTTTTATTATTTCTTGTGAAATGCTGTTTAGCTTCACCTCTTCAAGGCCTCTGAAAATTACTCGACTGAAACCTTCTGACAGAAAATCACTTTTTGACTGAACCGCTCACAACGTACAGACATTCAACTGGTAACGAGGGGTCACAGGGAGAAGTTGCTTCATATTAAGAGTTCACAAGTAAAAAAAAAAACCAGGTACAGATCCTCTAGTTTACATCACGAATGCCTGTGTTTGCCTTTATTAAAAAAATACTGATTACATTTAAACCCCTTGTGTTTGTGTAAAGATGTCCTGTTGCCCAATGTGATGCAAACTTAAATAAACAACACGTAGATTTGAGTCTTTACAGTGTGGGCACCTGACATGAGCCACTAGAGGACAGTATAATCAAAGTTAAGTAGGATCAGACTGAAAATGAAAATAGAGCTCACAGAAGTGCACTTTGAACACCTTCCCTTTAACTTTTGAGTAAAATATTACCCCCTGATGTTTTCCATCCTTTTCGTTTATTTTTCTGAATCAAAAGGAAAGGCACACATTCACAAAATATATAATGCATTTAGTCTATAACAGTGTGAGTGTCCACGTACATTTTTGAGTCTGCGCTTAAAGTAATGTGCATTAAAGCATGACGTACAAGGTCATTTTGTGCGATTAATGGTTCTCAGCTTTTCATGTTCAGACCGCTGTGTGTGTGTTTGTGTGTCTACAGGAGGTCCTGCTCCACCCAGACCGTCTTCTTCTGCTCATCCAGGATTCGGTCTTTGATGACCCTGATGAGGTCGTCTGTCCCTGCCCAGGCGTCGGGTTCCAGGCTGGTGTAGAGGCAGGGGATGCCTTCCAGCTCCTTCTCTTTTGCCCGGCATGACTTCACAAACTCCTCCTCCGACTCCACGCGCAGAGGCAACTTCCTGTGTGGACAGGAAACAGGAAGGAAGCAGCGCTGTGGCAGTGAGTGTGGTGTCTGATGAGACACTTAGCAACAGCGGTTTGTGAACTTTGTTGTAATTCTCAGGAAGATTACACTGACGGTAATAGGTTGATATATATTTTTCTATTTAATGGCACAATCCACCAGAAAATACGCCAAAGCACCAGGTTTTGTTGACCCCAACAATTATAGCGTTCTTACACTGAGAAACAAGAACGTTATCTCCGCTGATTTTATCATCATGTATTTTGAATAATGTGCCCGATTCTCACCTGTGGACAGGAAAAAGCTACTGCTCAGCTTCAAGCTCTACTATTGTCTGAACTTCAATGTGCAGTAAACGTCACATGTAAATGCTTAGTTTAAGACCTCGGACTTGTCCTTTCAGCTGGTTCAATCTTGTCCCCTGCTTGAATCAAAAATGTCATGCGAGGATTGACGTATATTAGCATTTGGAAAAAGGGCTGTAGTTTGCAGCTGTGGGTAAGAGGCACTGAGTGAACGTGTGAGAGTGAGGGATGTTTGTTAGGCCTACCGTAACCTCTTGATATTTTTCTCACAGATCTTGACGTAGATGATGATCGGGTAGATTTCTCTCCGGAGAAGGTCTTTGACGCAGCTCAGCTCAGCCTCCAGCAGGCAGTGTTTGCCCTAGTGACGGGTGGAAAAACTGGGCATTACAAACGAATCTTTTCTGTGTACTGCGGACACGTGCACGCATAATGGAATACACACACTGTAGATAGACACACAGCACCTCACATAACGGAAGGAAACTTCTTCAGAGGGCATTTTGCCTGCCTGATCAGATGTAGAAGGACATAGTGGTACTTTTCACATCATACGAATGAAAGGAATGAATCAAGTCAAAAAACTTTTTTTCCTCCTCTGCCCGCCAAAGATGGACAATATTTACATTTCTGTGCGAATGTAGGAATTCAACAACAACAAAAATAAAAATGTGAATAGGGTGACTTGATACAAGAATGCGCCTATTGGCTTTCTCTAAGTTAAATGAGTAGATTGTTAACAGTCTCATGTCTGGATGGTAAATATGAAGCTAGAGCCAGCAGCCAGTTAGCTTAGCTTAGCACAAAGACTGGAAACAGGGGGCAAAAGCTAGCCTGGCTCCATCCAACGGTAACAAAATCCACCTACCAGCCTACCAGCACCCCCTACATTTGGACAAAGCAAGGCCAGCTGTTTCCCTCTGTTTCCAGTCTTTATGCTAAGCCAAGCTAACAGACTGCTTCCTCCAACTACATATTTACCGTTCAGACGTAGGAGTGGAAACTACTCTATTAAGTGCAAACACATTTTTCAAATGCTCAAACACATAAGCAGATAAACACAGCTACACACACACACACTCTTGCTAGTCAATAATAGCCTACCTTAGCAGCGACAGCCTCTATGTTTTCTCTGGTGATGCATTCAAATGTGGCTTGTTTCTCTTTGTAGTGAATGAATGGCTCCACGTTCTGTTTCAGATGAAACTCTTCTTTGGACAGGGTGTCTAAACAGTAGAACAGATAATAGACAACAGTCTATAAAATACAACAGCACAGAAAGAAAGAAATGTTGAGAATCTGTTGGCAAAGTGTGTTCATTTGTTAATGATCACCACAGCACATTGAATACAGAAGGAACCAAAACTTCTGAGTTCTTTCCCAGGGGAATGTCTACGTCACCAAGAAGATGCACACATCTCTTCGCTTGCCAGATGTTCGACTCTGTCTGACCCCCCCCCCCCCCCCCCCCCCCCCCCCCCCTCCGGTCCAGTCCCATGAGAGTCCCAGAGTGTTAAATCTCTGTGGGCTTGACAACTTTTCACATAACAGAAACTCAACTGATTTAGGTGTAATTTCTAAAATATCTTTAAATGGATATTTCAACGCCTCTGTGTTCATTGACATCATCATCGTCATGCATCATCCTACTAATTACCAACTAGGCCATCTTGCATCCTGCCCCCGCGGTCTCTCTGGTTACACTCCTTAACATGTACACCACAGTGCAGTACAATACCTGACCTGATTCCCAATAGTAGCTTCCTTCTCCCCCCTTCACTACTCGTTTTCACTGTCTCCTCTATCTTTGAATCACAATAGGTGAAAACACTGAGAATATGCAGATGAGGTGGAAATATTCCTTTAAGCGAGCTTGCTTATCTCCATCATAACACTGACCTGGTTTGCAGATATTAAAGTCCATGGCTCCCCCCATGTTAAGTATCTTCTGGATAATGGTTTTGGCTAGAGCAGTGGGAGTGAAGAGGACTGGTCTTCTCCTCTGGGTCCGCTGGGGGGTGACGGGACTGTATGGAATCAGGTTCAGACTCCTGCTCAGCTCACTGTCTGGATCAGCAGCTTCTGTTTACAGTGGGCAGAAAGACAAGGCAGCCTAAAGACCCTGAAGAGGTACCAGATTCTCAATTCAAATCCTCTGAACAGGGACTTTTAAGCTTTAGTTAGCCAGCCGTTTCTATGAGTTAACCCATTTTCAATCGAGAGATTCACATGTTAAACCATTGTACACCTCATGGATATGGAATCAGACTGAATATTTACACAAAATTCACTTTAAGGATCATATATATAATAAATCAATGATTTTCACAAGCCTTCAGCGATGCACACTCATATTCTTCTTCTGGAAACCTTTTTAGGAGGATTCCCCATACTTTCCTTGGAAAATTCATTCAAAATTCAAAATGTTCAGCTCATCTAGGACATTTGTGCGTTTATTCAGATGTTTGATATTTTTCATATATTTTTTTTAAATATTCATGCTTCCTTTTGGGTGTTTTTGCCCATTCAGATGAATAGATTTTGAATGTTCAAACTCTGAAAATTCTGCCCATCTTTGAACCTTTTCCCTCGTTGTCTGCTTCATATTCATTCATACTTCAATTCAGACTTTAAACCAGTCTCCATCCTTTGTACTTTATCATTTTAGTTCAGCTTTTTCAAACCCTTTATAGTTTTTTCTGTAACTGCAATTGAAGTTTTTTTTTCTTTCCAAACCTTCTCAGATTTTTACATACAAATACACTCACTAGGCTTCAACTGTCTCATTAACTTACACTTTAAATTATACTTCAACTGCTTTCATCACTTACACATTCGCTGACACCACTTTAAACTACACACGTCAACTGACATTTTCACTGCTTTTTTCAACTACTTTCAGTATTTGTATTTCCACTCCCACTTAAAACACAACTTCAACTGTTTCAGTATTTCCACTATTTCAAATGTTTTAACTGTGAATTTTCAGCAGCGTGCCGCGTACATTTCTTTTCAGAAAGTGTTGTTTTCTACATGTTTCTTCTGGTTGCTCATGGGAATTTGTTCCCCATGCATCACTCTGGACTCACCTTCTGGTCTAAGCATCTCAAAACCTTGCCTGGGTAGTGTGGTGCTGCCTGAGTTGATGATCCTCACGCGCTCACTGCTGTTCATTCGCTTGTACTTGATATCCACCCTGCTGACAAACTACAAATCAAAACAGACACAGAAGAGTCTTATTTGAAGCATCTTAGCTGTGCTGCTTTGTTCAGTACGTTTTTTTATGGATGTGATATTGTTTTGTAGTCGTACAACGGCTGCCAGTTTGCAGGAATGTGCTTACAAAATGTGTCATCTGGAATTAAAGGCTGTGATGTGAAAGTGAATGATTATAAAATACACATTTTTTAGGTGACGTGTTATCAACCCAGGACTTCTGAAGGCTGTGGAATGAGTGCACCACTGCATTGAAGAGCTTAAAGTCTTTGTTTGCACTTCGTTACCTGCAGTATTTGAGTGAGGAAGATGCTGGCTCTAGACAAGCGTGGGCTGGCTTTAGGATCAGGAGAAATACTGGCTTCCTCTGGTTGTAAATTGATCTACACGGGAACATAAACACAACTTATATATCGAACACACTGACAAACAACAAAGATTTGTTTTTCTGAAGTAATGTACAATTCTGAACTAAAATAATGCAGATAAGATATAAAAACAGATTAGTGAAGGGGATTGTGAAAAGTAGACAAAGAATTGATGTAAATAACTATTGGGAAATATTTGGAGAATACTAAATGCTGATAAATTCATGGTGCAATAACGTAATATCAGTGTCAGTATCAGTGATCCTCTCTTCATTTCCAGCATGGACCAAATTGTTTCAGCCAACAAACAACAGAATTTGAGAGTTAAGATAATCTGCAAAATGCCATCAATAAACATGCAAAACGACCTTGAACAATGTGTCAGCAGAGGAGTCGCTGAAGCATTTTTGCTTTAGTCAAATGGGAATGTGTTGTGAGATTAATGCCATATATTCAAATATATGTATATGTTTTTGTTTTATTTAAAAAGCGAGAAAATAGTTCATGAAGTTTCTTACCCTGCTGTTGCGGTAGATGTCATTCTCTTCTTTCCCGCCTCGAGTCACTAACTTCTGAATCTTTACCAGGAGCAGCTGCTGGGCCCTACATTCACGCAAATTCACACGCACACAGTATGTCTTCATACAATTCTCAAACTCTCAATGATTTTGACACAATTACAAAAGTAAAAACAACATGCATTATCATTTCCTGTGCTTCTTGCTTGGTGACAACAACAGGTTGTGGGACTCAGGTGTGAAATTGTACAGGAATTTGACTGTGTGTGTGTGTGTGTGTGTGTGTGTGTGTGTGTGGCTGGATTTTTCTGTTGCGTTGAGAAGATCAGTGAAACTTTGCAACCTGAAAGCAGATGCAGACCCCTCAGGACCCTTGCTAAACTTTGCATAGTTGCTCAAGTGTTACATCACTTTTGCATCACACTCAGCAGGATCCTGCAGTACTAAAGCAGAACAGATGCATGATACTTAATCATAATTCAAACAATCTTTGACACCATGCTGGGTCTTTAACAAGTGCTTTAAATGTGCAAGCTTCATATCCAAAACTCTCAGTCTTAATGTCAGACTGCTTTCAGTTTTAGAAGAACGTCACTGTACCGCGAGTTGCTGGGTATGGTGCCACGGTCGCCCACGTCGAAGCCGGTGTAGGGGTCGACACAAGCGCACAGCCACTCACAGCGGTCTTGGTGCCTGGTGTCCAACACGTGCACCACATCATCACAGCGCACGCTCAGAGAGCAGCTGTCTGATTGAGAGGAGATGTTGAGGTTGACCCGTATGTAGAAGGAGTCGCCGGAAACCAGTGCGCCATCTGCTAGGTCCCTCTGAAGACGACGCAGGGCTAGAGCACACACACACACACACACACACACACACACACACACACTTTTTAATTTACATATACAGTATATGTATATTACACAGATATACACAAGAGCGATAAAAACAATACTTACAGTCGTAGTTGGCTCGATAGTGCAGCCTGACTTGTCCAGCGCAGTGCTGCAGCGTCCAATGGGCTTCTTCCTGAGTGCTGGTATCCAATGAAATGCTTTGATTCTCCCCACGTATGCATCCCTCAAGCTGGTCAGCCAATCACAACACAAGACAGACAATAGATTAAAGATAATGCTCATTTGACAAGGGGACAAGAAAATCTAAAAAAAATTAAGGATTCTTGATAGTAAAAACAAAATTTGCTCTCAAAGTTTTACCATCTGCATTTGTTACACTTCCCTCTGGGAGCCAGTGGTTTTACTTGGACAAAGAAATGCCCCATTGAACATTTACTCATCTTACAGCCCGTGTGAACCTGGAGTGAGTAAACTACATACCAATAGGAGGTGGTGGCCCTCTCGTAGCCCCGCCTTCTCAGCGTTGGAGCCCAACTGGACTTTTGAGATGAAAATCCCGCTGTCGTTGCCGCCAATCAGAGTGATGTCCTTCAGCAGGTTGTCGCCAATCAACGACAGCTCCTGCACCGGCTTCAGGGAAGAGCTGATCCTAGAGAAGGAGGACAGAGACGGACGGAACGGCCTGCACACACAAAATCACACAAACAAACATTGGACAGTGGAAGGAGTTTATGAGTGAGCGTGACGTAGAGTGGCGTAATGATTCTCGTGTATGTGAGTGCACGAGTGTCTGTACTGTACCTCTCCAGAGAGAGTTTCCTGAAGATATTGTTGACCTGCTCCAGGTCGTAAGTGTCCATCCCTTCAGACTGATGGGACGAGGAAGATGAGTGGACAGAAGGTGGACCACGCTGTACTTCGTCCTCTAAGGAAGGGACAGACAGGGAGATTAATAAAAAATGGTGGACAGAAGATTAAAAACAGACAAAAACATCATTAGTAAGATTTGGGGAAATGTGTAAAGGTATACTTTACCAAACTCCATTTCCATGTTGTCACTATCAAAGTCTGAGAGGCTAAAAAAGACCAAATATCAGACTATTTAGAAGTCATTCATAACAGGAAACTACACACAAACCAGCTCAATTTCTTCAAAAAGGATGAAATAAGTGTGGCACATAATTGATCACATCTATTAAACAGTAAAGACTACGTAACATGTATAATCTGGTGTGGGGCTGTGACTACCTGCGGGGGTGGAAGTCATGTTCCTTCTCCCTCTCTCTGCGGTAAAGCGATGCTTTCTCTGGCGGCTCAGGGAGTGTGGACAGGATGCTGTCGTTACGGAAACGCAGCTGGAGGTTTTACAAGTGAACAAAGTTCCAATTACAGACTCCGTAAACTCAAGTGTGTCTCAAGTCAGGTCAACATTGTATTAGAGCCAGAGAAAGTTCCAGCTAAACTTGGGAATCTAGTTGGCTTTTATAGAAAGAAATACATAATTTACATAATACATGACATAATACCACAATCATACTATAGTAAGGTGTTAAGAGAGTAGACCTCACCATATTTGGCCTGTTGGACTGTTCCCCTATAGTGATGGGGAATGGGGAGGGGGATGCAGGGACGGAGGAGGAGAGAGACGGAGCTGAAAAGGGTGGATATATGGGGGACATCATCGGGATGCTGGGGGAGGGAGGGAGGGAGTGACTGTTGACATGCAAGTTTGGCATCTGGATTTCCAGACAATCTCCTCCATTGACTGACAGAGCTGAAAGTTGGAGACAAAATGTGGATGAACTTGCACAAAGGAAAGTCAAAGACTTTATGGAGGAATAAAGTGTATGAATGAGCTATATGACTATATACCTGCAGGTTGAGCGGCCTCTGAGTTGACTTGGAGGTCTTTGGGTAAACAGACTGGAGACTTAACTCTGTTCTAAAATACAAAACATGACAGTCTTTTAGTTACTGTTAAAAACATTTTACTTGCAGCATTTTATTGACAACATATAATTCATCCCTACAGGCCCAATGACTGTAAGACACAGGACTGTCTTTGTCAAACTGCTGAAAGTGAAAGATTTTGTTTTGTGATTTCTTTTTTCCATGTATCAGTGGTGCAAACAACAACACAATTGACACTTTCCATGCATCTTCATTGTCTGTCAATGTGTGACTAAATTCTTCTGATGTTTATTTCTTTCCTGCTGCAGTTAGGTTTTCTCTTTATTCCATTTCATTTTAAGTTCCTATTATTTGATCCCAACATACAACACAGTAAAATGTAAGAATTGTTCAAAAGAATGAACAATATGGCAGATGTAGGGTAAATCCTTGTCTCTGATTGGCTGCTATATGTGATTATTAAAATGATCACCTGAGAGTTGCTCTTAACGGTTACTCTAAAACTTTGTAAGAGTAAAAGTTGGATCTTTTTTAAGATAATTTAAGTGTCATTCATAGACGTTTGGGCCAATGGGTAAATGTAAAGTAAAGTAAAGGTGAGTGGTGGACAGTGGCTGACCCCTGCTTTGAGGTTGGGTCTGCGTTTGAGGCGAGGCTCCTCAGCTAAGAACTTATCCTCCGGTGACTCATCACTGGACCACTCTGATTGGCCCTGGACGGGTTTAAACTCCTCCCCCTGAGAGATGATGGTCGGCAGCAGGTCCCTCTGCAGACTCTGCAGAAATAGAGAGGGAAAGCATAAATACATTTTCATAAAAACATTGGCAAATTTCCAAAATGAGACATTAATTGTGTACACTCATCTACTCGGCTGTCTCTAACCTGGTCCACAACAATGTCCTTGGACAGCCGTCGCAGGCGAGACTCCAAGGTGACCAGCTTGGCTTCTTTGTGTACGAACTCGATCTGGAGTTCATCGCTCCTCTCCTCCAGCTCTCTGATCTGCTTGCGATATTTGTCTTTGTCAAGGAGACTCTGGGAGAAGTGGTGCTGGGCCTCGTCTCTGGCCCGAAAAGCCTGTAGCAGTGAGGGAGTGGAAGTGAGCAACGCAACAACAACAAAAACTACACACAAAATGGCAAATGGTCATAATGCATTGTGGCAAAAATGTGTGTGTGCTTTCACCTGGTCCCTCTCCTTCTCTACCTCCTCTAGCTGTATGGTGAGGGTGTCCATGCGGTTGCGATACATCTCACAGTCCTTCTGCAGAGTGGAGGACTTCAGCTCCAGATCCTCCTTCTCCTCCAGGTACTATGCGCACACACACACACACACAAACACACACACACGAGCAGTGTTATTCATAGTTCATTAGACAAAGAAAGATACGGGGAGAGAAACAGAGGGAGAAAGCTGAAATACCAGGTTACATAAAGAGAGGCCTGAGATGGGGGTTTCTGCTGCACAGGGTGTGTTTCACAGATGGTCTCATGGGCATTAGGCTCTCTGGTCATGGGTTCGTGTTTCTAGGGTGTGTTTTCACTAATCTTTGTGTGCTCCCACTCTGCTTCACATTCATACAGTCCCAAACAGTCATACAGTCGGATAACAACCATCTCAAGACAAGACCACTTGACTGTGTCTCCTATGTGAATATGTGCTTGCTTGTGTGTTTGTGGTGTGTGTTTTGTTACCTTATCACGTAGTTCCTCTGCCTGTCTGACTTCTTCGTGGAGGTTGTAGAGGCGGTTGACCAGATCCTGTCTATCTTCTAATGCTTCCTGTCTGTCATGCTCCAAAATGTCAAGGATGGCCTTGTCTGATGCAGGAAGGGGGCCAGGCTGTGTATTAAGAAACACACACACATTGTTTGGTATGAACCCTGTATAACTGGCCGCTGGATCATTTGGGCTGCTATGAGAGAGGACAGAGTCTCAGGAGGACTTCATAGTGAAAAACCCACAGAGAATCGCCTGACTCTGCAGTTCCCCTCAGCTCTACGAAGCGCTTTAGCTTCTTTAAGCTCTTTGTTTTGGTTTTACAGCCTTCAACTTCACTGTTTTGGTTCACTCTCACAATTCTAACTAGCTTCATTTCAGGTTTTTAGTAAAAAAGCTCTAATAAACCCACTATATACACTACCTGCCCAGCACCAAAGTGCAGACATACAGTTAGCGGCTAGCTGGTGAACATAGTGGAGCATTTAGCAGCTAAAGAGTCAGATATTTTAATTATACATATTTTCTCAGGAGTTGGTGAAGACCAAAACAGAGCTAAAAGGAGAGTGAATATTAGACTTACATTTGCTGGCTAGTCAGAACCACGATTCCAAATGAATGCTAATGTTGCTTTGTATCTGCTGGATGTGCAAATAGGCAATGATTTGCTAACATGTTAGCCATATCAACAGTTTTTACAGTTTGCTGCACTTCCCTGAAGCAGCCAAAAAAACACAAAACACATAAAGAATACAGAGAGCTAATAGCAGTTTATTAAAATAATCCTCAGTTTCTGCGCTGGAAACGGAAAAAATGCTTTGTGCAATGTAATTTGCCATTTTTGTTCCTGCAAATCTTAATAAAATAAAGGCCACAGGATTAAACAGCTGTTGAATAAAATGGCAGACAGAAGTCAGAGACTACAATCGTAGAGGGAGCCAAAGTAGGAAGTTGCTTTTGTCCAGCAGTTGTCTACAAAGTAGTTCTGCTTTACTGTAAAACCATAAAAACCTTGCTAGTGGGCTGTAGGGGGGGGGGGGGGGGGGGTATGTTACTGTGTGCGTGTGTGTGTGTGTGTGTGTGTGTGTGTCGTACCTGTATGATGGACTGCAGATCCTGCAGTTTGATCTTGAGCATTTCGTTCTCTCTTTCCAGCTCGAAGATCTGCTCCCTCTTTGGCCGGTTCTCGATGTCGTTCTTCAGCTTGAGACTCTGCCTCCTCTCCATCTTACACTCCTCCTCCACCTTGTTCAGCTTGTGCTTCAGCTGATCGATCTATACATACAGACGACACAGAATGAATAGTGAGATACAGATACTAGCAGCTGAGAGTGAGCTGGTTACACTCGCTGATTAACGCCCTCCATTGTGTGTGTTTTCATGCGTTCACGTGTCCATCAGTACCTCTAGCTGCAGGTCTCGGCTCCTCATCACAGCCATGTTCCTCTCCTCGCTCAGCGTGGCGTACCTCATGGCCAGTTTGTAGTTTTCATCCTTCACTCTCAGTAGCTCATCACTGTAGGTGTTTCTCTCTTCTCTCAACTTATTGTACCCTGGAGAACCAAGCTTAGTCATTTATACAGCAGCACACGAGTGTGTCGCACACGGATGGTAACCAGCTGCCAGTTTTAGCAATACTGTGGTAAGACATATACAGTATGTAATGTAATATATGTAAAGAGTAATCCCACAATATTATTTGGACTTGCAGAATTAAGTTTATTATTACATACAGTAATTATTTTATCATTTATAGCACTTTAACTATTATATTGTTTGTATATTTGTATGTGTAACATTGTGGTTTTTCAGATCCCCTTTGGCTAAGAGTAACTTTAGTTCCTACCTGCCACTGTTTACAAGGGACAGTTGTGAGTGTGACAGAGCAGAGTAACATGTGCAACAGTAGAGACATGTTGGTGTTAAATTAAAGAAGATTATTCAAGAAGAAATAGTTTTAGACACAGATTATTACCCACAGGCCAGAAGTCATGAGAACGCTACCAAACCAGAAAACATTTATGTTAGTTACATTTATGATTTTTCTGATACACAGAACAACATTTGTCATTAATAGCTGAACTAAAAGAATACAGATATTTAGAAAAAAGAATTGAGCCAGGTCATAGCATCGTATTTAGACATACATAAGACACAGATAAGTAAGATTTTGTAAATTCACCATGACCAGGAAATGTGCAACACAGTTTCCATGCCAATTATATCTTCCTCATTTGAGTTGACCTGTGCTGAACAGCATTCTCCACATTTTGTTTTAGCATTTGTTTAAACGTGAATGTGTTTGGTGTACCAAGCTGCAGGTTTCAACTTAGCCTTAATAAACCCAACTGTGGTGCACCGAGCCGGGTAAACCAAGCATGTGTGGTGGGGTGGCAGTTTCAGTAAACAGTGGTAAGTTTTAGATTTGGATTTGATGCTCCACCATTTGAAAGCTTGTGTGTTATGATCAGAAAATGTCTCAAATAATAACGTGTGTTTTTACTTTGCTGGAAGGCCTGAAGCTCCTGATTGGCCAGCCGCAGCTTCTTCTGTTCATCCTCCAGGGTGCAGTTCTTCCTGCTGAGCTCAACCTGCTGCAGGGTCTTGACTTTGGACTGCTGCTGCAGCTTCATCACTTCGTTCATCAGGAAGTGTGTCAGACCCTCGTGACCCTCCTCCACTGCAGTGAGGAAACCGACAGCAGGTAGAGAGGTGAGGAGGTGAACAAAAAGTATAATATATTCTACATATAATGCACCATCTACTCTACATAGTGTGGCAGGATTGCACTGCAAGCTGATTTGGATAAATCTCAGGTTCTAACCAAAACCAGCAGAACAAGATCTAGGAAGTGTTGTAGGGTGAGACTCTGTCGCTGGTCTGACTGTCCCTCCCTGAACAGAGCTACTGAACCAGTTAGCCAGGCAGTTAAATTTGCTTCTTTTTCATGTATTTCTTTGATAACTGAAGTTACTTTTCTTTTTTAAACCAATGAAGAATTCAAGATCGCCTGCAATGATCAGAAATACAGTATATTTTCCATTAAAACCCATATCAGTCAGGCTGCAATGAGAAGTGTGTGTAAAAGTTGTGTGACCATGCATTTATGTGTGTGTGTCTGCATCCAAAGGTGTTTGTGTCTCACCTACGATGGTGGAGAAGCGTCGTGTGGGATCCTGCCCTGTCACCAGCTTGTACAGTTCAGGGTAGTAAAACTCCAGACTCTCCAGAAACGCCACATACCCCCGCTCTCCTTTAGTGTGGAGGATGTCAAGTAGACGGCCTGATAGAGGGTTTATAAACATACTTTGAGAAAAAAACACATAACCACCTACTACAGAGAATCAGAGTCACTGGTTTACAGCCAGGGGCGAGAAAACGGTTAGGTGAGAGATAACATGATGGATACATCAAAAAAAGGGGGGATTCTACCTCTACAGTGGTGACACAAACACACACACATGCACACACACACATCCGTCTACCTACTTGTGCGGTTTGTCTTGCAGACCAGCAGAATGGAGTTGAGGATCTCGTCCTCATCCTGTTCATCCAGGACTTTGCATTGGCGGAGGTAGGGAGTGAGCTTTGCCGGGAAGATGGTGCGACACAGTTCGTAACGTTTGCACTCCAGCTTCTCCCACAGCGCCTCCACATCGCCAAACGCACCGTTTTCCATCTCTTACACCCTGAAAACTAGTCAAACCAACAGGGGCTATTGGCTATGCAGTATGTTTATTTTGTCATTTCAAATCATCACAGCCGAATCAAAGAGATTGACACTGCACTTTAAGTAAAGGTAGCAATACCATAGTCTAAAAATACTTCATTACAAGTAAAAGTCCTGAATTCAGAATGCTGTTAGTGGTATTATCAGCAAAATGTACTTAAAGTATCAAAAGTAATTAATCTGTTTTCATGTAAATTTAATATTTGTCACTATGGAGCCAATTTCAGATACTTTGTATACCACTGGCTAGATTAGACATATAGCACTGCATCATACCATATGAGCATATCATATGTTTTTAATGTAAAAAGTAACTGTGTCAAATAAATGTAGTGCAGTAAAAAGTACGTTTCCCTCTGAAATGTTGTGAAGTAGAAGTATAAAGTAGCATAAAATAGAAATACTCAAGTAAAGTACAAGTACGTGAAAGTTTTCATTCATGCCAAAGTGAATATTTATAATGAATGTTATGAATTTGATGTAGATCATGTATGACATGCGGCTATATTTTTTCGTAATCTAGAGCCAGATGATGGCTCCAGATTACATTTTAAACAGACAGCGTGTCGTTCGAGGTGCTGAAGAGTAAAGACCACACCAGCATCTAACCAAACATGCTGTTTAATGCGCTGCAAACAGCTAACTAGCTATCTAGTCTTGTTTGGTCGCTCATCCAACAAGCTGTGGTGCAGGACAAGACCTGCGTTCATGTTTGTAAGTGATACATTTTTGCCAATAATGGTGACACTGTTTCTAAATGAACTCAAACCTAGTTTGGCATTTCTGCTCTACAGCATCGCCCAACATATACACTGATACTGATGTGATGTGATGTCTGTAATATCGGTGTAGCTCTAATGGTGACCATGGTAAACATTACACCTGCTAAACAAAACGTTTCATGTTGAAGTTTTATTTACAACTGATATCCCCCTGTAATATGATCAGTGATACATATCTGCAAAAGAGCCATGTGAGGCTTCATGAAGTGTCACAGGACAGACGCAGAGTGACACTTTGCTCAGTCTGGTCCCACACATTCTCCACTTCATCGTTTCCCTTATAAACACATCAACTTTAACCAACTGACGTCTTTCCATTTGCCTTTTTTTTTTTTTTACTTTTCTAGACACATATTTCTACTCTCTTTATCTTCCTCTTACTCCCACTTGGTTTCCTCTCTCTATCATTTCACTCTCTCTCTCGCTCTCTCTCTCTCTCACACACACACACACACACACACACACACACACACACACACACACACACACACACTGTCCATGCGGGATTTGCATGCTATCTGGCCAGTGGGTGTTATCCTACAATCCTGCTTTGTGACTTGCAGCCCACAGCTAGGCAAATCTGGTGCATTACTTATGTAAACACACACAATCACACACACTTTTGCATACAACTGTCATCTACGCCGTGCATGTGACAATTCGAGCCTGTGCCTTCATGCTGCAGACTAATGCACATATGAACATATAATGGACAAATTGTCAGTTTTACTAAATTTACTGTCAGCGTGTGAATAACTCTGATCTTCGCTCAAATTCAGCTCCTTTCACTGACTTTCTCTGTATTATATTATAACCTTTTCAAATATTTAGCCACTTGTCATTGATAAGCTACTTCTCAGATGCAGTCTGAGGCAGACAGAAATATCACACCCTGTCAATAATAGAAGCTATTTGTATCTACAGTGTATATACGCTGCCACAGTCACAGCAGATTATGAAAACCGCAAGCGCTCACACCAACACACACCCATGCACTCATGCACATGCAGAAGTACACATTGCATGCAGACACACGCTGAACACACACAGACCCCTTCAGTAACCACATGCATGTTTCCTCTTCTCTCTTCTCTTATTTTGGAGCTCATTACCGAGAAAGCTCATCCTTGCTTCCTCCTTTTCAAACCAGATGTGAGTAGTAGCTTTCTTCCTGTGTTCTGTTTTAGTCCTCTCAGTCGGTCTCTTTTGTTTATAGTAATGTGGTCGTGGGAGTTGATATGGTTCTATCAGGGTGTATGTATGCATGTATGTTGCATTCTTCCTTTTGTTCAGCAAATGCAGACTTAAAAGAGGCAGACACACAACAACAACTACATACTCTCTCTCAGTATTTGTAGTGTTTACCACAGCCATGCTCTGTCTCTTCGCACCCTGTAGACATATTCAGTTATCCTGCTGTCTGCAAGTGTGAAATCATACGTCAAACCAAATGTTTTCAGTTGAGTATTTATACTCTAATCTATACTAATATATTTCCATTTTGTCAACAGAGGACGTACAGTATAGTCTGCAATCAACATCATTCAAACAAACTAAACTTTCATTTCACATATTAGGTGAGCGCATAATGACTTTACTGCAGCTTTTTTTGTCTTTTAACACGTCCTAAGAGAAGCGACCACATCATACCGCTCCACGCTGCCCTTCACTGTGAGTTTTGCTCGCCTTTAAAGCCTTGAATGGTCAGTCTCCTGATTATATATCTGTGATCTGCTGACTCCCTGTGAGCCTGATCGGTGCTTGAGATCCTCTGGCAGGGCCCTCTATTGGATCCAAAATCTCCATATGTGTCAATAAAGATGACCAGGCCTTTGCTGTCGGGACCCTCAGCCGTGGAAAACTCAGCATCCTCTTTTAAATCTCATCTTAAGACTTCTTTATATTTATCTCTTTATCTTTATATTTATCTTGATTTATTGTCATTATTTTCTTGTTTTATATCTTATGTTTTGGATTTTATTTACTTTTTTTTATTTCTTTTATTGTACAGCACTTTGTAACTTTGTTTTGAAAGGTTCTATAAGAATAAAGTTTAAATTGGTAGTATTATTATTATTATTATCATCATTATTATTATATTCCTTGCATTTTTAAATGCATCGTTATTGTCAAAATCAAACTGCCGTAAAGACTTCACAGACGATGTAAATTTGCAATGTCTAAAGTTTAGCCGTGCCATTTAAAACGGAACCGAGGGTGAAATACTTTTGCAGATTTCTACATTTACAAAAGTAAGAAGTTTCTAATTAGGGCCAGTTGGGTGTCAATTTGTCAAATTTCATGTAGTCCGATGTGTCAATACCTCACCCCAGATATCAGACATCAAGCTCAGTATAAAGCAATGGAAACGATATCTGTGCTGGAAATAGTGACTGTATGAGACCACGGACCAAATATAATGACAAACATGAAAGCACTGACTTTATTGTAATTTTCTGTTGTGCATATCAGTATGTTGGGACCACACTCTATAAGCACATACACAAGTCAGAATCAAATCTGTGTGTATGAACCAAAGACTGCTGAGATTAACCCCTTAAAGACAAGAAGCAAAATGACTTGAAAAAGAGTGCCATCGTGAACTTTTCGTATTGAAGGTGTTCATTCGAAACGGCAAGAACAAATCAACATTTTATAAAAATGTAGGTGTTTTTCTATCTTCTGGCTCTTCCTAACATTTGCATGTTTTAGCAGCATAACTAATTCAAGTTAAGACCTACATTTATAGCTACAAAATAAGAGCATTTTACACTTACATGGATTTCATCAAAAGCATGTCAGTACAATGGTAAATAAACAACCATGTGATATGACGATATGCAGCTGGCCTGCATCCAACAACCAACATTGGTTCAAGTCTTCATGCAATCTATAATCTTTCACATTTCATACATATTACCATTTGCATCCCATTTCATTATCTTATTGCTTTTTATTTCTTATGCAGTTTTAATCATTTTGCTGCTTCAATAACTTCCTTAAAACAAGTCAATATTTTACTTTTGTATTGTTGGTTCTTGGAGAGGACATTAAAGTAGATTTAAAGGTTTGCTATATTTCGATGAATGAGCATCCATTTTTGCTAAAGGTTTAGTAGAAATGGAAATTGATTTCTAATGGTTTTCCATTCTGCAGCTGATCTAGATGTCTTTTTATCCACCTGTTGGATCTGTTCATTCACCTACAGATGTAACACAGACATTGCGACACAAATATCAGTAATTTCCTCTTTGTTTTCTTTGAAATGGCAAACATGTATGAACTTATCCAACAAAGGGAGCTTCATTGTGACCCAGATTTGTTACACTCTCAGCCAACCACAACTATATTCTGCACAAACGCACACAAACTGTGCATCACAACGTAAATCTAATCTACAGGAAGTGAGCGTGCTACTGACCCACAGACTATAAGTAAGTGAGTTAAGATTATCGGATCAAATAGTGGACAAAATTCACTGAATTTGCACGTAAATTGTCGTGTTTTTCAGGGTTGAAGATAATGGTTTGATCTCTCTATCAATTCAAGACAATTCAAACACAGTCCATGTCAGCAAGACAAGGCTCAGTGATCCTACATGGGCTATGTCCAGGCTTACTGTTAGTGTGCTGGGCTGGGATTGGGTGGCCAGCGAGCTGATGGGCAGGTATGATTGGTTCAGGTGTACAGACCATCATAAAGGCCCCATTGTCCAGCAGAATAGCTGAAGCTTGTAGGAATTTGATATGTGGCAAGAAGGCGCAGACAGCCGGCTCTTCTGAAAGCTGACATGTGCAGTTTGTATAATGTGCATCATTTTAAAAAATTCACAGTCAGCTTAGCTTTGATATAATACAGGGAGGAAAAAGGCATTTTAATGGTTTATCTGTTCCAATTAGGATTACATGACGTTTTTTTTAGACGTTAGAGAGAATTAGCAAGATTGATTGATGTTACGCTTGAAAAGTGAATGCACATTGTTTGTGAGGTGTAAAGGAAAGTTTTACTTATGCATAATTTTAAAAAGGAGGAGATCTTTCTATTTTTTAAAACATATTACTAAACAGTCCTATTACAACATATTTCAGTGAAACAATGACATTTAAAAAGCGGAAATTCGTGCAGTCACATCGGTGTGAGTGCACTTTCCCTGATCCTCCCTCACAGGATCCCATTGTATCCTGCACCGGGTGCTGGAATCCCAAACATTTTGATGATGCCAGATATCTGCCAGTTGAAGGCAGGAGTTCAGTTATTGTGTTACCAAACTAATAACTCTAATAACATACAGGATCTGCTGATGAACAACATTCAGGTGAACAGAGCGCAGGTGCACAACTAGATGTACTCACTTCCTAATGAATAGTTTTCATCAAGTCCTTTGAGTTACTTTTAAGGGACAAACATGCAGTTGATAAAGTTCTTCTGACAGTGTGAGTGTGCTTGGACAGGCTGCCATATCACTTCTCGGCTTCTCGGTTTTTTCCATTCAAACTGACGCACGTTTACAGACACTTCTTTAACATGTCTCCTTATTTCTGGATGGATCAGCACTTGTATAGACAAGAGGGGTGTGATTGGAGTCATTGTGCCTACCTGAGGTGCGGCGGGATCAGTAGTCCGAAGAGTGGCAGGGGAATCAAACTAGTCCTAGGCGTGGTAGCCTGTTTGTTTTTGTGGTTTTCTTGTTTTGTTTTGTTTGTTTGTTTTTTAAATCACGAAACCGGTTATTTCACCGTAAATCCCAGAGGCTCAGGTTGTCTCCATTTATCCAAAAGAGAGAGAGGGGACTTTTAAAAGAACTGAAGAGCGCATGGGAGCTGCGGCCCCGACTCACTGCCTGAGAGAAAGATATGTAGAGAGAGAGCGAGAGAGAGAGAGAGAGAGAGAGAGAGCGAGAGAGAGAGAGGTACAGAGAGAGAGCGAGAGAGAGAGAGAGAGAGAGAGAGAGAGAGAGAGAGAGAGAGAGAGGTACAGAGAGAGAGCGAGAGAGAGAGAGAGAGAGAGAGAGAGAGAGAGAGAGGTACAGAGAGAGAGAGAGAGAGGGGTAAAGAGAGAGAGAGAGAGAGAGGTACAGAGAGAGAGAGAGAGAGGGGTAAAGAGAGAGAGAGAGAGAGAGAGAGAGAGGTACAGAGAGAGAGAGAGAGAGAGAGCGAGAGAGCGAGAGAGAGAGAGAGAGAGAGAGGTAAAGAGAGAGAGAGAGAGAGACAGAGAGAGAGAGAGAGAGAGAGAGAGCGAGAGAGAGAGAGAGAGAGAGGTACAGAGAGAGAGAGAGAGAGAGAGAGAGACAGAGAGAGAGAGGTACAGATAGAGAGAGAGAGAGAGAGAGAGAGAGAGAGAGAGAGAGAGAGGTACAGAGAGAGAGAGAGAGAGAGAGAGGTACAGATAGAGAGAGAGAGAGAGAGAGAGAGAGAGCGAGAGAGAGAGAGAGAGAGAGAGAGGTACAGAGAGAGAGAGAGAGAGGTACAGATAGAGAGAGAGAGAGAGAGAGAGAGAGAGAGCGAGCGAGAGAGAGAGAGAGAGAGGTACAGATAGAGAGAGAGAGAGAGAGAGAGAGAGGTACAGATAGAGAGAGAGCGAGAGAGAGAGCGAGAGAGAGACAGCGGAGGCGGGCGGTGAGAGCTCAGATGGAAACAACAAGTGCACTGCAGAGAGGTGAGGAGGAGCGCAACCCCGCAGCCTCTGTGACCTGTCTCACTCTGCGCTCGGCATCTGTCATCACATCCGGGCACCATGAAGAGCCAGAGGTTATTACGTCACATAGAGGCTTATTATTAGTTTATTACTGGTCAGCAGGAGGTGCTTTTATTAACCTGTACGTCTCTCATTACGGCAGATGTTACAGGTTTTTATCTTATCCTATCATTGCTTACTCCTTCAGCTGCACGATGTTAACATATCAGGCAAATGTTATCTTGGAATATGGAAATACTAAAGTACAATCGTATACTTCACCTCAGTATTTCTATTCTATGCTGCTTTGCTTACTCCATTCATTTGACAGCTACAGCCACTTTACAGTTCAACGTTTTACACACAAAACACATGATGATCTGATAAAATATGATGCACTGTTGCACATAAATTACATATTAGCGCCACCACGACCAACTACAACAGTAAAATGCTGTTTACACATTAATGCAGCAGTAATATGCATCCAATAATGTAATAAACAACTGTATGACACTCTCAGTACTTTTGCTTTCATAACCTCAAGAACATTTTGCTGATACTTTGCTGTACTTTCACTTAACCTACACCTCTGACAGTGACACTATGCATAATGAGTAGGTACTTTTACTTGTGATACTTTTACTAGCCTACATTTTGTTTGCAACACTTTTGCACTTTTATTTAGGTTAAAAGCTGAATGCAGGACTTGTTTGTAATGGATTATTTTATAATGTGTTTTTTTTTTACTTAAGTAAATTATCTGAATAGTTCTCAATGGTGGCTTCAGATTCCTAAAATCTTTATCTATAAAGTTGAGGGATTAGATCAACCTGGACTGTGGGTAAACTGTGTATCTGAAATGTAGTAGAGTAGAATTATAGTGTATCAAAAATGGAAATTGTAAAGTGCAATTACCTCAAAAAAGGCATTCAAATAGGCTACTTGAACAAATTTCCTAAAAAAAATAGCCTGTTTCTGCAGTGTTTTAGTTGCCTGTGAAAAAGTGTGTGTGTGTGTGTAAAAGAAAACCCTGTAAATTATAGGTGTTATTCCTCCAGTATCAGTGATAATAGACACAGTAAAGTAATCTGCTGTAAAATATAGTTTTGTTACTGTTTGATCATCACTGGATGAAGAAAATGCAGTGGGTGATACTTTGCAATTGTTTAACTAACTTACATTTAGTCAATGAAACAGAAAAATAAGTGAAAATGTGAAACAGAAATGTGAAGTAACCTAACGGAAGTACGCTTAAAACGATGTGAGATTTCCGTCAAAGCAAAATAAAACGTGCTTTTCTATGGATGTTTGGATGTAAGTGTGCATGAGTTCCCATTTGACAGAAGTTTGCCATAACTTCCCCGTTTTGAAGGCGGAACTAAAGTTATGGTCATGTGATTCCAGTCAGGACTTAATTAGCGATCGCACTGTTTACTTTCCGCTGCAGACAGAAGTAGCAGAGGAATGCCCGACTCTCTCTCGAAATGTACTCTCACGGCTCAGAGAGTTTGATTAAACAAGCAAGGTAAGAAAGCATGAAAGGACAACTTCGTCTGCCACCTTCAGCTCTTCTGTTCAGCTGGTTTACACGCAACGTGCGTCCATTTCCTCCGCTAAGCTAACACAGCTAAAGCTAGCTAGCTAGCCTGTCAAAGCGTTATCATGTAAACTTTTAATGTTTACGTTCATTTAGCGTTACATTTACAGCTCTTTAGCACAGGCAGGACTACAGCTGACAATTACTTTCATTACCACGCATTGTGTCTTTAGTAATGTAACGTTATTTACTCTATTTACTTATTTAAATTGTCAAAAAAAAGTGGTCAGTGTAAAACAGTTGCTTGCGTGAGACTGTAACCAGCAATATTGGATACTTTTGATCAGTGTTCATTAATTTACCTCACAGAGATTAAAAAAAAAACAAAAAAAAAACAGGTGCACTGTGTGTGTCATTTCCAGGGAGATCCAGGAGTCTGAGCTGCATAAGTTTTACAGCAGATTAGTGAAGCTGCTCCAGGGGAAGGAGCTCGGCCATGAGACTGTCGACTCCCTGCAGAGGCTGCACCTCATCCTGTCTGCCACCAAGTACACCAGGACGTAAGAGCTCCAGCCTGCACATGCACGAGCTACGGTCCATTCACATTCGGTTTAATCTGCACATTTCAGACTTGACACCTTCCTGTCTTCATTCCTTTCAACTTGCTCCATCATTATCCAACTCCTCCTCATCCTTCCTCTCTATCTCTTCCCTCTTCATTTAATGTCTGTGGTGATCTCACCAGCCCTCTCAGGTAGCAAACACAAACACAAAGAACCACAATGCTGAGCTTCATCTTCCCAGTCATCAATCTTCTTCTATTTCTGCTCCAAACTCTTTAATATTCAGTATGAATATTCATAACACATCTTTCTCTGTTGTCATCGACCGAAGGTTGCCTCCCGAGCTTCATAAGAGGGTTGTAACGCTCCTCTCGTCACCTGCTGAGCAGCTTCAGGTGCTGAGCTCAGCTGTGCTCAGGGAGACACTGCCCAATTCTGGTCAGGAAGTGAACTACAACCAGGAGAGTGTCAGTCAACTGAACAGCCACGCTGCTGCCCTGCTGCTCTCACAGGTGTGTAGTAATGCATATGTCTGTTCGGCTTAATTCACATTTATTTTGAAACATGTATAAGATTCTTAAATTGTTTGGGATTCATTCTCTGTCAAGTAACGATCAATTAATCAGCTAGTCATTTGCCACTACTCTCTATTTAGACAACATGGTGTTAACATATTAACACATAAAGAAGCTTGTTTTTCTTTTCACCTAAACTCTGTCTCTCGCAAACTTTAACCCCACCAGGCTGTATCCAGGGCTGATCTGTCATCTCTCTGCGCTCAGCTCCTTCGCAATCTGGAAAGCCGACAATCAGAGGGGCAAGCTCCCTCGCTCACACACACCCTGCCGATCATCAACACCATCCTCACACACAGCCCCGAGTGCCTCACTGAAGGTGACAGACACATAGAAAATAGACAGCTAATCAGTGATCAAGCAATTCTACATGCACATAGTTCAGCATCATCCGTTTTGTAAAGTTGTACGCATGCGAAAGGGACGTTCTCACGCAGGTCTTTCTCTGCACCTGACTTGCTACAGATCACGTGACCCTCCTGAGTAAAAAGCTTGTCGATTGGCTGCGTTATGCTAGCATCACTCAGGTTGGCGGTGCTGCCTCAGGAGGATTCTTCACAGGGCCCAGGTCACGTCAGGTGAGCTTGCATGCTGATCTGCTTTCATATTCAGCCTGTAAAGCATAGTGTAAGCTTTCAACTCTTATATAAGACAACAGTTTCAGTTTCTTTTCTTTATGTGTGTGTTTTCTATTAGCCGGTGCCTATAGCAGAGCTGGATGGGACAGTGTCGGGAGATTTCTTCACTGTGCTGTGCGTGGGCCAGGGCTTCACTGACGACCAGTGGATGAACGTCTATTCCTTTTCCATGCTCCGCCATTGGCTTCTCACGTACCACTCTGTTTCCAATGGCAACGCCACAGCTGACACGGGTATGACCTTGCCACCGACACAAACCACAACCGCTTGCCAATCTCATGCTAGAGAGGCTCATTATCATACCACTTGTCTCAGATGACCTGCTCTGTGTTTTCATCATCTCCAGCAAACAGGCTGCAGCTCAGCCTCTCCCTCTCCCACTCGCACTCCTTTTCTAATGGTAAGACATGTGAGTTTGTGGACTTCCCTGCATGCGCGTGCGTCTAAGAAGCCGTGAAGATGCTGAACTCTTACATCTTCTGTTTCACTTCAGGGTTGGCCCAGGTCAACTCACAACACTTGATACGATCTTGACTCACATCTCACCAGAAATCCTGATCTGTGACCTCTTAACTGCACTTTCACTGGTGTACAATCGATCTGAGTTTGTAAACATGAATGAATCACTGCGATGAATGATTAATGAGCTGCGCTGAGAGAATGGGATGCGAATTCGACCAAAGTACATCTATATTAATTGCCTTTTTAAACATGTTTGTGAAGCAGCTCATTGTGATATGGTTCTTTTGCTCTCCACGCTTCCTCTGGTTGATTGGACTGAACTTCTTGGGGCTTTTTCTGTCCTATGTTATAATTCCAACAGTTATTTTTTCATCTTTCTGAAGGCATGTGATTGGGGCGATGACTAACTTAACTGTCGCTAAACCTTTCTAATAATCTCTCATATAATCCTCAACAGCAAGATTATCGTAAAGCTTTAGGTTTAAACTAGTGATGGCCGGATGAAGCTTTATGAAGCCTTGGGGCTTTTCTTTCCATTTGCGCTGAAAATAGATTTGATGCTTTGGGGTTTCAAATACAGCAGCACAGCAACATCTGGTGGTTTGTAAACCTTATAGCAACCCTTCAAGACAGGAGCCAAAGCACTACAACACTCAGTGGTGGAAGAAGTATTCAGATACTTTACTTCAGTTAAAGTACTAATAGCACACGGTGAAAATACTCCACTACAAGAAAATCTTCCTTAAGTAGAAGTATTATCAGCAAAGCGTACTTAAAGTATAAAAAAAAGATCAAAAAATCATTGTGCAGTAAAACTGTCCCTGTCAGTATTTTTTACTCATATATATGATGTTTCTGAAGTAATATCACTGCTGCTGGTTTTATCCTTCAGTTTATGAGAAACATTCAAAATCACCAGGAAGGGTATGAAAAATTGTTATCTGGAAAGAAACTAAAGCTGTCAGACAAAGGCAGTGGAGTAATTACAATATTTGTGGAGTGGAGTTGAAGTGTAAAGTAGCATAAGAAGAAAATACTCAAGTAAAGTAAAAGTACCTTGAAGTTGTACATTTGCACAGAACTTAGTAAATGTACATTCCCACTGACACTTATCTGTTTTGTTTAATATGTTACAGTAAAATAATTAATAACTGCATTGTCCAAAAAGCCTCCCTATAGAACATTTTTGATGACACAAAATATTGATGTACCTTATTGGTGCAGTGTCCATTGTGGTTGAACTTTAAAAATAATTCCCCTCTCTTCTTATCCCACTGAAACAAGCTTCAGAGCTTCGGTATCATCCGCCCAGCTCTAGTTCAAAGGTGTCCGGTGGAGTTTTCTTCTACAGCAACAAATAAAGTTTCTGTTTCTTTTACAAAACTTGTCATTAAATCACTCAATCAGATCATTCTTGGTTGCTTCTGGTGGCTAAAATGAGAAGTTCCTCTTGACTGAAACAGCAGTTCACAGTTTTAGTTTTGTGTAAGTCAAGGAATCGGTCGTGACCTCCATAAATAAAAACCTGTCCAGTCATTATAACTCCTGCTCTCTTTGGACGTCATGCAGGATTTGATTTTGATAAATCATCATTTCTGTGAGGAGGTTTTGAGTCATGACCTCTCATTCCTGACCTCCCATGTTGCAGATGACCGGTCGGAGGTGGACGGCTCGGTGGTTTCTATGGTTTCAGCGACTTCGTCCTCCAGCCGACTGCTGCCTCCAAAGGAGCGTCTGAGAGAGAAGGCTTTCCAGTACTGCCAGCGCCTCATTGAACAGAGTGATCGCAGTGAGTGTGTGCACATTAAACTAGTGTATCTTTGAGTGCAAATGCAGATTTTGAATTAACAACTTATACACATATAAGGTTGTCTGTTCTTTTGTATCTGTGCGTCATATTGTACTCTGTAAGTGTGAACAGTTGTGATGTGTATTCTTGTCTTTGTCTCAGAGGCACACAAAAGGACAGATACAGACCTGCAGAAAGCGGTGAGCCTGTGTTTCATCTATTATCACTACTGGAACAAACGATACATTCATACTTACTGGTTCAGTTTCTGGTACAGGCGAGCCTCCACAGCAGTATCCTACTTGTCCTGCTAGTCTTATCCATTACACATGCCCATTTCAGACACAAGCTGACCTTTACTAATAATAGATAATTATGTTTGGTGTATTTTTCCTATTCCAGTACATTAAAGTAGTGTAGAATTGTGTAATGTGTAAAGAGCACGGCTCAGTTAGAAGATATTCTCTTTTCTGTTACTGTTACTAATTCTTCGTATATCTACACATATAACAGCTGATTACAAATTAATGTAATTTATCTGAGAGTCAGAAGACATTGTTGGAAATGTAGGGAATCGCTAACCAAAAACGTTCAGTAAAAATAAAAGAAACAGATGAGACTGCTTGAAGGAAGAAAAAAAAAGTCAAACATAGCTCTCACGCTTTTCTTGTAATCCAAGCAACACAGTAAACCAGGTTTTATACTGGTGCCCTTGTTGTGTCGGTCCCATCTCCTCTCTTAGTGTCTGGTGGAGGCGGTGTGTGTCCTGGACTGCGTGTGTGTAGAGGACGCCTCGCTGGTCTACCGAACGTTCCCGTGCATCAAGGCGCTCTTTGGTCGGCTCAGCTCAGACCTGTCGTTCGCCAGAGTCCTGCTGCCCATAGCACAGTTCTACCTCAACCATGGTGTGTGTGTACACATCAACATGTATATGTGCTCAATTTGCTCAACAACACTGCTGGTTCAGCTGCTTGATTCATTAACACATTTGAAGTTTAAAACAACTAAACGTGTACTTGATCCTTTTCAGGCGAGATGGCTGCAGTGGACTGTGAGAGTGTGTGGAAGCTGGTGTTCGGCCGATTCCCTGCCGAGCTGTTCAACGACCACTTCCTGGCACATGAGCTCCTGCGCTTCCTTCGACTGAACCTCGAGAGCCTGCAGCTCCGAGTCCCACAGTTCACCCACTCCTTCCCAAACCTGCTGAAGGTGAAAATGCACCCATGCAGAGATCCTTCTGTTCTCTACACATACCCACTGTAGGCTACTGAGCAGTACATGTTGTACACAAGCTTTCTGCTTTCTTTCTCTCTCTGTGTTTGTAGTTCTTAGCGTGGGACAGCCCGGCGGTGGTGGATGACTTTGTAGATCTGCTGCCCTCTCTGGTCACAGCTGGAACTGCAGTGGAGCTTCTCCACAGTCTGCTGGACCTGCCCTGCCTCTCTGCCACACTGGTCTTGCAGATCAGGTGCACGCACACATCCGAGCAAAACTGCCTAAAAATGTCCAAACTGCTTACTAGACTGATAATGACTGACATGTTCACATGTTTTTAACACCATCTCACTGTGTGTGCGTGTGTGTGTTATGCAGGTCAACATGTTTGCCCATCTCTGAGCAAGGCGGGCGTGGCCTCCTGTCACTTGATGCATTTCGAAACCCCTCTTTCCGGGGGCTTTTCCTCTTCCTGCTTCGAGGGGAAGCAGGCACAGGTAATCACAGTGAAAGGAATAGTTTGACATTTTGCTTGGTGCCTTGTTTCCATGTTGACTGGTTGTTGAAGCTGTTTCATCAGTGATTTGATCGTTGTCTCTCGGGGGGAATGCGGCTGGTACATGTTGATCTTTATTCTGGAAACATGGCTGATTGAATTTCTGCTTTTCATTCCTCCACAGGTGACACAATCGACCGACTGAGCACGCTCCATGAGCTGCTAGCTGAGGCTGCTGATTGGCCAAGAGTCGTTCAGTGTGCCCAGACTGTCCCCGTGCTGTTGCATATTTTCTTCAACACAGTCCTCACGGTGAAAAGACTATAGTCATTACAACTGCAGCTGTACATTTAAAATGCTGGATGTTTCGTTTCAGTTGATAAAAACGTGTTTTCCAGGTAGCTGATGAGAAGCTTATAGCCCACTTGATTCTGGTGATGCTGGAGAGAAGCAGCCTCCTCCTCAACATCCCTACATACATCAAAGAGATTCACAGGTAAATTCACACAGTGGAACTAAAGTGTTACTCTACTGTATGTCTTCACCCTGGGCTCCTCACTAGCTCCACCCCCCCCCCCTCTCTCTCTGCAGGGTGTTCAGCTGCCACCTGCTGAGGTTGTGTAAGCTCCACCCCTCTCTGGTAGTGGACCAGTCTCACGAGCTGCTGGAGTTTGCTGGAGCCACAGCCAACGTCTACAGCAAAGAGGAAATCTACACGCATGCGGTAATGAAGCTGTGTGTGTGTGTCTGCCTGATGATGGAGGTTCATGTTGATTCACGGACTTCTTCTGTGCATTTATTGGATCCTGTTCAAAATCCTCTGCATCTCATATCTCAAGCTTTTGGCAAATCTCAGCACTCTTTTCCTGTGTATCAAATATGGTGAAATATCACACTGAACAATGAAATGTGCCGTAGTAATATTTCACTTGTTTGGCTTTCAGGTGTGGGTGCTGGGAGAGTACCTCTCCGTGTCATGTGACTCCCGCTGCTCCGTGAGGCTCATCACTTCCTGTTTTGAGACGTTGGAGGCGGTGCTGTTTGAGATCACTTCCTCTGCCCCACCACCTGGAGCGGTTTGCCCCGCCCCCAGAGTCATCACCACTCTGATGAGTGCTCTGGCTAAGCTGGCGTCACGATCACATGACCTCATCCCCAGGTGACTGCCAGCCATGCACGTACATTTTTTGATTTATTATATATTCATACGGTATTTGTAATGTGATGTAATTTTGTGTTTATATCTGTTTTAGGGTGTCTCTGTTCCTCTCCAAGCTAAGAACAGTGACCAGAGGTGGGTCAGTTGCCTGGTGCTCTGATGAAGAGGACCTTGTTGCCATAGTAACGCGAGGGGAGGAGTTGTGGTCACTGTTGAAGGCCCCCGGTGTGGCTCAGAGCGTCCTGACCCCCCCTCCACATGTCACCACACCCAAGTGGTACAGAGACACCAACGTGGCCATGCCGCTGCGACTGCGGGCCCTCACCAACCTCACTCACTCACAGTGACACACACACACACACACACACACACACCATGACATGGGCATCCGAATCAATCCTGTTTGATTTTTGCACATTATTTTTGTAAATAAATTACATTATTTGATTGAAACTTGATGAGTTTTTTGGAATCCACAAAACAGTCAGATCCCTCCCAGTGTAATATAGTGTCTCTTTTAATACAGTGAAAATGACATTTTACAAAATAAATCATCTGATTAAAAAGAAAAAAGAAAAAACTCACTTCCTGAGTAAGTGCTCTATAAAAACAGAAACCGTTTAACTACCAGTTAGAACTTAGGGAAAACCTGCAAGTGTGATCTATACAGTGCTTGAAGAAGTATAAAAATTACAAATATAAAAGATTTCAATTTTGCATAGATACTCTACGTGTATTACATGCCCAGGTCTTAATTTTGTCATATTCAGAGGATTTTAGGAAATGTATTTCTCTGATTAAAAAAAGTGCTCAATGTTAAGAGTGTATCACTTAAACAAAACAACTGGCGGTCATAGGTCATCAATGCATATAGCCTCAACATTCTCTCATCTTTCAAATCACATTACAGTAAATCATGAGAACAGATTTTGAGGCTGATTCATGACGAATATAAATCACAACAGAATCACAACCAAATCTATATTTTCATATTTTGCCGCTGTGCAAAAATGAACAAAACTAAAATACAACCAAAGTGATTGTGACACTGTTTAAAAGTAGGGGTTAGCACCAATATAAAGGAATGCCTATGTGGTACATTTTGGCACATTTATGGTTGGAACATGGAAAGGGTGGAGTTTACTAGTCCAGGATAGTCTAGGAGGTGTAGTCACAGACCGTATATTGTTACAGAGATTTGTGATTTAAGAGAAGAGTTCTATAATGTATATGCATATTTACTTTCTTGCAGAGAGTTAGATGAGAAAGTTGATACCAATCTCATATCTATGCGCTAATTGTGAAGTGAACACCAGCAGCTGCTTAGCATAAAAGCAGTGACTTCCTGGAGTGCCCGCTGGTTGCCTGACAACAGTAATACAATAGTCTGCAATAGTCCTGCATATTAAACCGCACATAAAACCCCAACTTGTCATTTTCACTCATAACCTGTTAATTATTGAGCTTTAGAGGTGCTGGTTTGGTGGATTTGGTTACATTTAGAGAAAGCCAGGCCAGCTGTTTCCCACTGTTTCCAGTCTTTGTGCTAAGCTAAGTTGAGCGGCTGCTGGTTGCAGCTACATATTTAGCGTACAGACGTGAGAGTGGTATCAGTCTTCTCATCTTCCTCTGGGCAAGAAAGAGAATAAGCACATTGAACATTGGACATTGATCATCTAAACTTCCTGGCACTTTATACGTTGCCATATTTGTGCAAACATCTTGCATGGAATGATGAACACAAGTGAAGATTCATACCCAGGGCTGTTGAACTTCAACATGTAGCATATTGAAGTGTTTGGTCCCAGGGTTTTGGCCCTAGCTGTGGAGAATTTCGTCTGATCTGATGCAGTCAGTGCTGATGGCAACATCTCCAGGTGTAGCCTCATGACTCGGGTTAGTTGTAGTCACAAACACAGTAGTCTCATGACATGCTCCCCATGTGATCTCAGGTGAAAGCGGCTAGTCACCTTGATGTCTGCAGCAGTGGCCCAGGTAAGTACAGGTACCTCCAGATGGCGTAATAATGAATGCATGCTCCTGCTGCAACAAAAAGATGCCAGATGGCGTGGGCGAAAGGGACGAGGCCATCGCTCTTAAAGAAGGCCACGCCCACCACATAGAAGACTCCTCCCACTGCCAGTTCACACACACCTGCACGCTCCACCTGACGCATTTCAAAATAAATATATATACATATTAGTGAAGAGTTAGTAAAAGAATATACAGCAAAACAAAATCAATAAGGTTGAGCTAAATGCTAAAATCAGCATGTTAACATGCTGATGTTTATCACGTTCACCATCTTAGCATGTTAGCATGTTAACATTTACTATTTAACACAAAATACAAGGAACATCTGAGACTGATGGGGACATCATCAGCAAATACTTAGCATCAAAGCAAAGTACAAATTTGACCCAATGGTGGTGCAAGTTATTAAAATCCGTCCTTAGTGGGACATCAACGTGTGCACCAAATAGTTATCAAGACATTTCAGTCTAAATCACAAATGTGAACCTCATGGTGGCGCTAGAGGAAAAGTCAGGGGATCAGTCAATAGGATTCATCCTTTGGGGACCATAAATTGAGTGTATTAAATTTCATGACAATCCATTCAATAGTTCGACCAGATATTGCCATCCATAGAGGCACAGCAATAGCATATCTAAAAAACAAAGACAGCATGTGGCATCTCAAGAAAGTTTCAAGTCTCTGCAAGTTGAATTTTATAGCATCCACGAATGGAAACCAATGACTTCATGGAGGACAGAAAGTCAATCCAAAAACATATTGCTAGTGATGTTACAGTAACTAGATATTTGTATTTAATGGACTAAAATAAACAAAACCAGCGGTTTGGTTCTTTAAATACCAACAGTGAGTCCAACACAATAGCAGGAAGCCTGTTGCAGCGGAAGAGGCGCTTACAGGAGAAAGCCTTTTGTTTCTCAGACGCAGAGAAAGACAACGCTTAAACCTTTGTGCTTCGTTCTTACCATAGACAGGATGACCAAAGCAGGAACAGCCCCCATGGCCACATATCCCAACAACTCCACCAGCTTGTACCTGCAGGTAGAAAACACAAGACATGATGTGTCTGTCTGTGTGATTGTTTCTGCTTGAAACAGCAGTCCAGTGTTTTCTGTAAACACTTGAGGGCGGGAGTTTGGTTTCAGGGTAATTGTGTCAAACCAGGACTGAGACCAGAGAGACACAAAGAGAGACTGTGTTACCTCTCGTGGAAAAAGATGACATACATGGATCCTACACAGGCCATGACCCATATCAGCCAGCGCATGTGGCACGCCCAGGGCCCCAGCTCCCTCAGCATCAACCTGAGGGAACACATCACACATACATCAATACAGTGCGTTCACTATTTGAGCATGTTAACCAGCTATGTTATACTGCAATCACATGACCCACCAGGGAGAGTAGGAGGCAGCTATGAAGAAGTAGATGGCCATTCTGTCACACATGTGGAAACGCTGCTCCACCTTCCTGCACAGAGACAAGGAGGAGAGACGAGAGCTCATCTCTAAAACTTGACAACCTTTATCTAATTCAGGAAAATCATCACCTGCTGATAATCCATCATCTCTAAACTATACAGGACCCAGCCTCCAAAAACCATGATGAATGAAGTTACCAAAGGACCTTTACAGAGCACTGAGGTTTGTTTCAGTACATGACAGGGTTTCACATTTCAGAAGGCAAATTAGGTGTTGTTGTGCACACACACACACACACACACCACAAATTCACTTCCCCTGAACCTGTCCTTCAACATATAAAACAGTGTTTGTTGTGTCTTTTTGGATTACTGTGTGTGAAAGGCCAGAGGAGGTGTTAACGAGCTGAAATGTATTCACCACCTTCTTAGTTACTAAAATCATAATAATCACACAGATGTTTAAGTTTGACTCTTATGAGGCACAGATTTATTATGAGTATTTATAGTACACGTGGCACTGGGCTAAAAAAGCTCAGGATAATAGGGTTAGGGTTAGAATTTAACCCATGTAATTTAGACCCGGGTCCTGTTCTCTGTACATGGATAACTGAGGTAGCTTGACATAATTGTTTATGATTGAACTCAAGTCTGGATTTCTCAGTTCTTCAAAACTGGTTTAAATTAAATTATCTGGATCTGTTGTCATAGAAACGAGTCCTTAATCTCAAACCTGCAAAAGCTGGTTTTCAGATACACATGAATTCCTTCATGGTTTTACGAAAAGTGTTAATAATCATGACTTTAGATGAGAACATGCCGGTTATGGAGAAACCATTATGATCTTGTGGTGTAATTACCCAAATTCAATTTTAGCCATAAAAATGTTAAAATTAAACCTATATTTGATCAAATCAATTAAGAATGAATCTTAAAACAAATATAGTTTGTTTAGAGGATACAGTAAATAAAAAGGCAACCAAGTTTGACTGGTATTAGACTAGAGAGTCTAGATTAGTTAAGCCACATTTGGAGCGTTATACATTTATATGTTAAAAGATTTCCATTATGTGTTTTATGAGGGACATGACAGGAAAGTGGACAAGACAAGGAAGTGTTGAACAGAGTTTGTTTCTATGTGAGTTTGACTGTTAATATATAAGTGAATGTTTTTAGGGGGTGTGAGTTGAAGATGTGGTGAAATATCTTCATTAACACACCACATCTGTTGTTTGGTCTCTGGCCTTCTGGCTGTGTCATAATTAACAAACTGTACATCTGAGTGTGATGTAAATGTCTACCGGAGCAGCACATAAACACACACATGCACATCTGCCAAATCCCTACCAGCGTTTTCTGCTACACACACACACACACACACACACACACACACACACACACACCGGAGGTGGCTGATTTTCCAGGCAGCAGTGTGGAAGAGTGTTGAGGTGACGAACAGGCCGGTGAGACCGCTCCCATAGAGCCAGGCAGCCACACGATGCCATTGGTCCACAGACAGGAAGTAGAGCACAGACCCGCCCACCAGACTTGGGAGGATCCACAACTAGAAAGTATCAGAAAGACACACAAAACCATAGTCTCACATCATTTTTACACCATACACACACACACACTGCATTTTACATTGTACGTACATGCGACTTTACTGTTAAGTGTTGTGGTTTGTTAAAAGTGCATTAACTCTGTCCTGTTCAATCAAACATGTAATATTGTTGATAATGTGCACAGATGAACTTCTTCTGATACAATTCAAGAATAAACCTAATATTTGCAAACATTAGGAATGTATGCATTTTAGTTTTCCAGCCTCTTGTGAGAAAACTACTCTGTATTTGTCCTAAAAAGTCTTCTTAAAATGGTTTCCTGACATTGTTAACATTCCTCTCTCTCTGAATCCTGGAGAAACAGCTGCAACCTCTGTTAAAGGGATAGTTTGACATTTTGGGAAACTCGCTTTCTTGTAACTATGAAGCTACCACTAGCAGCCGGTTTGCTTATCTTCGCATAAAGGAAACAGCTAGCCTGGCTCTGTCTAACCACATCCAGCTCGTCTAAAGCTCACTCATTAACACGCTCTCTTAAC